>NC_088243.1:45574251-45766751 GCF_036934945.1 Oncorhynchus masou masou
TGGGTTAGGGCAGTGTGCAGTGTGGTTGAGATTGCATCGTCTGTGGACCTTTTTGGGCGGTAAGCAAATTGGAGTGGGTCTAGGGTGTCAGGTAGGGTGGAGGTGATATGGTCCTTGACTAGTCTCTCAAAGCACTTCATGATGACGGAAGTGAGTGCTACGGGGCGGTAGTCGTTTAGGTCAGTTACCTTAGCTTTCTTGGGAACAGGAACAATGGTGGCCCTCTTGAAGCATGTGGGAACAGCAGACTGGGATAGGGATTGATTGAATATGTCTGTAAACACACCAGCCAGCTGGTTTGCGCATGCTCTGAGGGCGCGGCTGGGGATGCCGTCTGGGCCTGCAGCATTGCGAGGGTTAACACGTTTAAATGTTTTCCTCACGTCGGCTGCAGTGAAGGAGAGTCCGCATCAGTGTATTCGTCAATGTTGTTGTTTGACGCAATATGAAACATATCCCAGTCCACGTGATGGAAGCAGTCTTGTAGTGTGGAATCAGATTGGTCGGACAAGCGTTGAACAGACCTCAGTACGGGAGCTTCTTGTTTTAGTTTCTGTCTGTACGCAGGGAGCAACAAAATGGAGTCGTGGTCAGCTTTTCCGAAAGGAGAGCGGGGCAGGGCCTTAAATGCATCGTGGAAGTTAGAATAGCAATGATCCAAGGTTTTTCCAGCCCTGGTTGCGCAATCGATATGCTGATACAATTTGGGGAGTCTTGTTTTCAGATCAGCCTTGTTAAAATCCCCAGCTACAATGAATGCAGCCTCAGGATATATGGATTCCAGTTTGCAAAGAGTCAAATAAAGTTCGTTCAGAGCCATCGATGTGTCTGTTTGGGGGGGAATATATACGGCTGTGATTATAATCGAAGAGAATTCCCTTGGTAGATAATGCGATCGACATTTGATTGTGAGGAATTCTAAATCAGGTGAACAGAAGGACTTGAGTTCCTGTATGTTGTTGTGACCACACCACGTCTCGTTAACCATGAAGCATACGCCCCCACCCCACTTCTTACCAGAAAGATATTCAACCTATATTGTGTGTGTTTATGTATTTCTGTGTGAATATTTAGTTAGTAAATAAATAATTAAGATAATTTGTGTATCGCTGAATCATCATTTAGACTAGGGTTCGTGCAGATTTATGAAGTCAACGAAATTCAGAAAATAAGACTGATATGATTTAATAATAATTAATAATTGACTGTTATTGATGTAAGAGATATTTATATCTTTAGAGTTTAAGTCAGGAGATAGTAACTCGTTAAATAACTTTTCCCGTGGTGCCCCAAGATTCCTAATGAGTTAATTGTTACATTTATTATTACGTGATTAAATTATTCATGTAAACAGTCATCACATGTAATGGTAGTCACGTGATGACTGGGGTGAGTATGATGCTTTCCAATTGACAGCTATAAAACATTTCATGCAGCAATTAGATGTGGTGCGTAATTGGCGGCAGAGAAGTCAGGCGCAGGAGAGCAGAACTGGGTAATAACCGGAGATTTATTAAGCAAAACCAACAGCATCCAGAACAACAAGATAAATGGGCACAAAAATAACCTGTTGTGCGCTCACGGGGAACATGCACAATCACTACAATGAACAATCCCACATGGGGGGATCAGAGGGTTAAATACACAACAAATAAATGAGGGAATTGAAACCAGGTGTGTGGAAACACAAGACAAAACAAATGGAAAAGGAGAGGACCCGACTTCGGCGGAAGTCGTGACATTAGACCTAAGTTACCAAGCTTTCTTTAATAATGGTCACCAATTTTTACATTTTCCAACAAACGTAATTGGGGAGATGGATGGATATAAATTCCTAGACACAATGATATGATAGCAAGTTTGTCCCTTCCTTAATTAAGACTTTATCATACTGATTTGTCATTGGTAAGTATTTTGTTTTCCAGGCAGGAGTGCTGATATAAAGATCAGGACAGCATTTGGTGGGATACCCAGGGATAATTTTTCATTTCCCCTAGTAATGGATTAAGACGCACTAGTCCCCCTGGGGGAGAGTAGGAGAGGTGAATGGAGGGGTGAGGAAAGGTTGAATGAATGAATCAAAAGAGAGTTTAGAGTTTAGAAATTGCAGTTGATGCGGTTACTTAAACAACTAATGTTTGATTGGAAGTATATAATTTTGTTTCGATTTCTGATTTAAAAAGCAGAGAGGTCGAGGAAGATTTCATACACCAACTTTTTGTCTAACTTTTTGGGAAAGTGGTCAAAGTAGCTGATTTGGGTCTGTCAAAAGTTTACAGTGCATAAAATGTTTGAAGTCATGATTTCACTGGAGTTTTTAAACAAAACCAACCGTTTTTAAACAATGGGAGGTGTAAAATAATGAAAACGTCCTGTTAAAGTGGCTGAAGTTTAATCAAAGTTTAATAGTTTAAAAAGAATAAACACTATAAAAAATATTTATGCAAGCAACTTAAAAAAACTCATTAGGGATAGGCGGGACGCAAATGCCTCAACTGGCCAATTGCCAGGGAAAATGCAGAGCGCCAGATTCAAATAAAATACTATCAAATTAAAACTTTCATTAAATCACACTCGTTGTGAATCCAGCCAACATGTCAGATTTCTAAAATGCTTTTCGGCGAAAGTATGAAAGCTATTATCTGATAGCCTGCACCATCTGCACCAGTAGTAAACAAAGGAGTTAGCATATTTCAACCCTGCAGGCGCTACACAAAACACTGAAATAAAATATAAAACATGCATTACCTTTGACAAGCTTCTTTTGCTGGCACTCCAATATGTCCCATAAACATCACAATTGGTCCTTTTGTTCGATTAATTCCGTCCATATATACAGTGGGGCAAAAAGGTATTTAGTCAGCCAGTGTGACTGTTTGAGGTTGTGGACAGGTGTCTTTTATACTGATAACAAGTTCAAACAGGTGCCATTAATACAGGTAACGAGTGGAGGACAGAGGAGCCTCTTAACTTCTTCGATATAGGGGGCGCTCTTTTAATTTTTGGATTAAAAAAACGTTCCCGTTTTAAACAAGATATTTTGTCATGAAAAGATGCTCGACTATGCATATAATTGACAGCTTTGGAAAGAAAACACTCTGACGTTTCCAAAACTGCAAAGATATTATCTGTCAGTGCCACAGAACTTATGCTACAGGCGAAACCAAGATGAAATTTCAAACAGGAAATGGCCCAGATTCTGAAGGCGCTGTGTTCCAATGTCTCCTTATATGGCTGTGAATGCGCCAGGAATGAGCCTACACTTTCTGTCGTTTCCCCAAGGTGTCTGCAGCATTGTGACGTATTTGTAGGCATATCATTGGAAGATTGACCATAAGAGACTACATTTACCAGGTGTCCTCCGTCAAAATTATTGCGCAATCTCCAGCTGCGTCCACTTTTCCATTCGGTTCAGAGGAGAAAGGCAACTGCCACAAATTATTTATCATCGAATAGATATGTGAGGATTTGAGGATTGATTCTAAACAACGTTTGCCATGTTTCTGTCGATATTATGGAGTTAATTTGGAAAAAAGTTTGGCGTTGTAATGACTGAATTTTCGTTTATTTTCTTCTTAGCCAAACGTGATGAACAAAACGGAGCGATTTCTCCTACACAAATAATCTATTTGGAAAAACTGAACATTTGCTATCTAACTGAGTCTCCTCATTGAAAACAGCAGTTCCGCAGTTCATCAAAGGTAAATGATTTTATTTGAATGATTTTCTTGTTTTTGTGAAAATGTTGCCTGCTGAATGCTAGGCTAATGCTATGCTAGCTATCAATACCTCTTACACAAATGCTTGTGTAGCGATGGTTGAAAAACATATTTTGAAAATCTGAGATGACAGTGTTGTTAACAAAAGGCTAAGCTTGTGAGTGAATATATTTCTTTCATTTCATTTGTGATTTTCATGAATAGTTAATGTTGCGTTATGCTAATGAGCTTGAGGCTATGATTACGCCCCCGGATTGCTCGACGCTAGAGGTTAAAGAAGAAGTTACAGGTCTGTGCGAGCCAGAAATCTTGCTTGTTTGTAGGTGACCAAATACTTATTTTCCACCATAATTTGCTAATAAATTCATAAAAATCCTACAATGTGATTTTCAGGATTTTTTTTCTCATTTTGTCTGTCATAGTTGAAGTGTACCTATGATGAAAATTACAGGCCTCTCTCATCTTTTTAAGTGGGAGAACTTGCACAATTGGTGGCTGACTAAATACTTTTTTGCCCCACTGTATACAAAATGTTCATTTATAAAGCACGTTTGATCCAGAAAAAAACAGCTTACAAAAAACTCAGTCACTACAAAATATTTCAAAAGTTGCCTATTAACTTTGCCAAGAGGAACTGAAAACAGGTTCCTAAGAAATATTCCTTGGCAATAACAAATCAGGGAACAGAGAGAGGCAAAAGAAGAAAAAAAATTGGAACAGTTAGTTTGCGGGGTTTTGCCTGCTACATAAGTTCTGTTATACTCACAGACATGATTCAAACAGTTTTAGAAACTTCAGAGTGTTTTCCATCAAAATCTATGAATAATATGCATATCTTATATTATTGGCGTGAGTAGCAGGAAGTTGAAATTGGGCACGCTATTTATCCAAAAGTGAAAATTCTGCCCCCTAGCCCCAAGAGGGTTTAATCCAGATCAGTCTAAACATTTTCGGATGCAGTGCTGTTCTCTGTTAGCAGCTCTCTATTTAGCATATGATAGCGCCCCCAATCCCGGACCCAGGGACCCAGAGTTGGTCAAAGGCTTGATAATGAGTTGGTAAGTTGAGTTGAGTGCGCCAGCATCAGGGCAAGAATAAAGATGCGTACCCGCCCAGGACCAGAGCGGGAGAAGCTGGTCCACACAGTGCCTGGAGAAAACACCAAGGCAACAGTGACAGCATTGCATTGATTAACAAAATAGAAAAATACTTTATAAAAAATGTATTGTTGATAATACCAATGGTAGATACACAAAGAGAAAAAAATAAATAACAAAAATAAAACAGGTATGACAATAACAATGGGTGCATCATTGTCTCAATTGCGATCCAGGTAATGTGGTTCTGCTATTAGATGAAGCACAGTAATAACACAGTAATTTGTTGTATAAATAAACATAATTCAACATTGTATTCACAAACTTTGTTGTGCTTTTCAATGGTTGAATGCACAGTGATAGATATTTGTATCAGGGCACAGGGTGAGACCCAGATGCAGACGGTTCGAGTCTCTGATATTTATTATAATCCAAGATGCAGGCAAGAGAATGGTCATGGACAGGCAAAAGACCATAACAAGATCAGAGTCCAGGAGGTATAGAATGGCAGGCAGGCTCGAGGTCAGGGTAGGCAGTATGGTCAGGCAGGCAGTATGGTCAGGCAGGCGGGTTCAGAGTCAAGGCAGGCAAAAACAGAGAAAAGGAAAAAACATGAGCACGGAATAACACGCTGGTTGACTTGGCAAAACAAGACGAACTGGCAACAAACAAGCAGGGAACACAGGAATAATTACCCAGGGACCAATGAGAAAAACAGGTGACACCTGGAGGTGGGTGGAGACAATCACAAAGACAGGTAAAACAGAACAGGGTGTGACAATTTGGGTGAAATCTAAACCAGAAATCTTGTTTTACCATTGGAATTTGGTGCTTTTAGATGGTTGAAAGCATAGTGAAAACACACTGGAAATGCAACTAACTTTTGGCTGTCTTTTGAGTGGGTGAAAATAGGTTGTAATTTCTTTGATCGGCGCCTCAACCAAATTTTACCCAATTACCCACTTTGATGACGTGGGGGAAGAGTGAGAGCTCATGTCTGGCATACACACACATTCTCCAGTTTACCCATGATTTGACACCTGCCATCTTCACATGTGTGTTCACGTCGCAGGTTCTCTTCATGCTTGAGTGTGCATGTTATGTACTTGAGTGAAGACCCAAAAGCGGTTTTAACAGAAAACAGAGTTCTTTAATGAAAAAACAGGAATGGCATAAATCCTCTTCCAACGTTGACAATGGAACAAAAGAACGTTGTATAGTGCAGGATGCACCTGCCAGGCAGACTCCGACAGGATAGGACAAGGTGGAAGCAAACGAGACGACAGCTTGCTTCTGGCATCAAAAACACAAACAAGAATCAGACACTGAAAGTAGCAGGAACAGAGAGAGAAATAGAGACCTAATCAGAGGGGAAGAGAGAACAGGTGTGAAAGAGTGAATGAGCTAGTTAGGGGAGATGTAGAACAGCTGAAGAATGAGAGACAGAGAAGGTAACCTAAACAGACCAGCAGAGAGAGACAGAGTGAAGAGAAAGGACAGGAACAGACATAACAAGACATGACAGTACCCCCCACTCACCGAGCGCCTCCTGGCGCACTCGAGGAGGAAACCTGGCGGCAACGGAGGAAATCATCGATCAGCGAACGGTCCAGCACGTCCCGAGAGGGAACCCAACTCCTCTCCTCAGGACCGTACCCCTCCCAATCCACTAGGTACTGATGACCACGGCCCCGAGGGCGCATGTCCAAAATCTTACGAACCCTGTAGATGGGTGCGCCCTCGACAAGGATGGGGGGGGACGGCGGGGGCGCGAAGAACGGGCTTAACACAGGAGACATGGAAGACCGGGTGAACGCGACGAAGATAGCGCGGGAGAAGAAGTCGCACTGCGACAGGATTAATGACCTGGGAAATACGGAACGGACCAATGAACCGCGGGGCCAACTTGCGAGAAGCTGTCTTAAGGGAAGGTTCTGAGTGGAGAGCCATACTCTCTGACCGCAACAATATCTAGGACTCTTGGTCCTACGCTTATTAGCGGCCCTCACAGTCTGCGCCCTATTACGGCAAAGTGCCGACCTGACCCCCTTCCAGGTGCGCTCGCAACGCTGGACAAAAGCCTGAGCGGAGGGGACGCAGGACTCGGCGAGCTGAGATGAGAACAGCGGAGGCTGGTACCCGAGGCTACTCTGAAAAGGAGATAGACCGGTAGCAGACGAGGGAAGCGAGTTGTGGGCGTACTCTGCCCAGGGGAGCTGTTCTGACCAAGACGCAGGGTTACGAAAAGAAAGACTGCGTAAATGCGACCAACAGTCTGATTGGCCCGTTCGGCGGCCGTTAGACTGGGGATGAAAGCCGGACGAGAGACTGACGGAAGCCCCAATCAAACGGCAAAACTCCCTCCAAAATTGAGACGTGAACTGCGGGCCTCTGTCGGAAACGACGTCAGACGGAAGGCCATGAATTCGGAAAACATTCTCGATAATGATCTGAGCCGTCTCCTTAGCAGAAGGGAGCTTAGCGAGAGGAATGAAATGAGCCGCCTTAGAGAATCTATCGACAACCGTAAGAATAACTGTCTTCCCCGCTGATGAAGGCAGTCCGGTGATGAAATCTAAAGCGATGTGAGACCACGGTCGAGAGGGAATGGGAAGCCCCGGTCTGAGACGGCCGGCAGGAGGAGAGTTCCCAGATTTAGTCTGCGCGCAGACCGAACAAGCGGCGACAAATCGACGCGCGTCACGTTCCCGAGTGGGCCACCAGAAACGCTGGCGAATGGAAGCGAGCGTACCCCGAACGCCGGGGTGGCCGGCTAACTTGGCAGAGTGGGCCCACTGAAGAACGGCCGGACGAGTAGGAACGGGAACGAACAGAAGGTTCCTAGGACAAACTCGCAGCGACGGAGTGTGAGCGAGTGCTTGCTTTACCTGCCTCTCAATTCCCCAGACAGTCAACCCGACAACACGCCCTTCAAGGAGAATCCCCTCGGGGTCGGTGGAGACCTCAGAAGAACTGAAGAGACGAGATAAAGCATCAGGCTTGGTGTTTTTTGAGCCCGGACGATAAGAAATAACAAACTCGAAACGAGCGAAAAACAGAGCCCAACGAGCCTGACGCGCATTAAGTCGTTTGGCTGAACGGATGTACTCAAGGTTCCTATGGTCAGTCCAAACGACAAAGGAACGGTCGCCCCCTCCAACCACTGTCGCCATTCGCCTAGGGCTAAGCGGATGGCGAGCAGTTCGCGATTACCAACATCATAGTTACGTTCTGACGGCGATAAGCGATGAGAGAAAAACGCGCAAGGATGGACCTTGCCGTCAGAGAGAGCGCTGAGAAAGAATGGCTCCCACGCCCACCTCTGACGCGTCAACCTCAACAACAAACTGACTAGAGATGTCAGGTGTAACAAGAATAGGTGCGGATGTAAAACGATTCTTAAGAAGATCAAAAGCTCCCTGGGCGGAAACGGACCACTTAAAGCACGTCTTAACAGAAGTAAGGGCTGTGAGGGGAGCTGCCACCTGACCGAAATTACGGATGAAGCGACGATAGACATTAGCGAAGCCCAGAAAGCGCTGCAGCTCGACGCGTGACTTAGGAACGGGCCAATCAATGACAGCCTGGACCTTAGCGGGATCCATCTTAATGCCCTCAGCGGAAATAACGGAACCGAGAAAGGGACAGAGGCGGCATGAAAAGTGCACTTCTCAGCCTTCACATAAAGACAGTTCTCCAAAAGGCGCTGGAGAACGCGTCGCACGTGCTGAACATGAATCGAGAGAGACGGTGAAAAAATCAGGATATCGTCCATGTAAACGAAAACAAAAATGTTCAGCATGTCTCTCAGGACGTCGTTAACTAGTGCCTGAAAGACAGCTGGAGCGTTAACGAGGCCGAAAGGAAGAACCCGGTATTCAAAGTGCCCTAACGGAGTGTTAAACGCCGTCTTCCACTCGTCCCAAATCCCTGATGCGCACGAGATGGTAGGCGTTACGAAGGTCCAATTTGGTGAAAAACCTGGCTCCCTGCAGGATCTCGAAGGCTGAAGACATAAGAGGAAGCGGATAACGATTCTTAACTGTTATGTCATTCAGCCCTCGATAATCCACGCATGGGCGCAGGGACCCGTCCTTCTTCTGAACAAAAAAAACCCCGCTCCGGCGGGAGAGGAGGAGGAGACTATGGTACCGGCGTCGAGCGAAACCGACAAATAATCCTCGAGAGCCTTACGTTCGGGAGCCGACAGAGAGTATAATCTACCCCAGGGGGGAGTAGTTCCCGGAAGGAGATCAATACTACAGTCATACGACCGGTGTGGAGGGAGAGAAGTGGCCTTGGAACGACTGAACACCGTGCGCAGATCGTGATACTCCTCCGGCACCCCTGTCAAATCGCCAGGCTCCTCCTGTGAAGAAGAGACAGAGGAAACAGGAGGGATAGCAGACATTAAACAGGTCACATGACAAGAAACATTCCAGGATAGGATAGTATTACTAGACCAATTAATAGAAGGGTTATGGCGCACTAGCCAGGGATGACCCAAAACAACAGGTGTAAAAGGTGAACGAAAAATTAAAAAAGAAATGGTTTCGCTATGATTACCAGAGACAGTGAGGGTTAAAGGCAGCGTCTCACGCTGAATCTTGGGGAGAGAACTACCATCTAAAGCGAACAAGGCCGTGGGCTCCCTAACTGTCTGAGAGGAATGTCATGTTCCCGAGCCCAGGTCTCGTCCATAAAACAGCCCTCCGCCCCAGAGTCTATCAAGGCACTGCAGGAAGCAGATGAACCGGGCCAGCGGAGATGGACCGGAAAGGTAGTGCGTGATCCAGAAGGAGAGGCCTGGTAGTTGCGCTCACCAGTAGCCCTCCCTTACTGATGAGCTCTGGCTTTTACTGGACATGAGGTGACAAAATGACCAGCGGAGCCGCAGTAGAGACAGAGGCGATTGGTGATTCTCCGTTCCCTCTCCTTGGCCGAGATGCGGATACCCCCAGCTGCATAGGCTCAGCATCCGAGCCGGCGGAGGAGGGTGGCAGTGATGCGGCAGGTGGCAGTGATGTGGAGAGGGGAGCAACGGAGAACGCGAGCTCCTTTCCACGAGCTCGGCGACGAAGATCAAACCGTCGCTCTATGCGAATAGCGAGGGCTATTAAGGAGTCCAGACTGGAAGGAACCTCCCGGGAGAGGATCTCATCCTTAACCTCGACGAGGAGACCCTCCAGAAAACGAGCGAGCAAAGCCGGCTCGTTCCAGTCACTAGAGGCAGCGAGAGTGCGAAACTCAATAGAATAATCCGTTATGGATCGATTCCCCTGACATAGGGAAGACAGGGCCCTGGAAGCCTCCTCCCCAAAAACAGAACGGTCAAAAACCCGTATCATCTCCTCCTTAAAGTCCTGAAACTGGTTAATACACTCAGCCCTCGCCTCCCAGATTGCCGTGCCCCACTCACGCGCCCGTCCGGTAAGGAGAGAAATGACGTAGGCGATGCGGGCTGCGCTCCTGGAGTAAGTGTTGGGCTGGAGAGAGAACACCACATCACACTGAGTGAGGAATGAGCGGCACTCAGTGGGCTCCCCAGAGTAACAGGGCGGGTTGTTGATCCTGGGCTCCGGAGACTCGGAAACCCTGGAAGTGGGCGGTGGATCGAGGTGGAGTTGGTGAACCTGTCTTGTGAGGTCGGAGACTTGGACGGCCAGGGTCTCAACGGCATGTCGAGCAGCAGACAATTCCTCCTCGTGTCTGCCTAGCATCGCTCCCTGGATCTCGACGGCGGAGTGAAAAGGGTCCGGAGCCGCTGGGTCCATTCTTGGTCTGATTCTTCTGTTATGTACTTGAGTGAAGACCCAAAAGCGGTTTTAACAGAAAACAGAGTTCTTTAATAAAAAACAGGAATGGCATAAATCCTCTTCCAACGTTGACAATGGAACAAAAAGAACGTTGTATAGTGCAGGATGCACCTGCCAGGCAGACTCCGACGGGATAGGACAAGGTGGAAGCAAACGAGACGACAGCTTGCTTCTGGCATCAAAAACACAAACAAGAATCAGACACTGAAAGTAGCAGGAACAGAGAGAGAAATAGAGACCTAATCAGAGGGGGAAGAGAGAACAGGTGTGAAAGAGTGAATGAGCTAGTTAGGGGAGATGTAGAACAGCTGAAGAATGAGAGACAGAGAAGGTAACCTAAAAAGACCAGCAGAGAGAGACAGAGTGAAGAGAAAGGACAGGAACAGACATAACAAGACATGACAGTGCATGTGTGGGTGTCACCACTCACGGCCGCCTATAGCCTTTTGGGGGCCCTAAGCGAGATTTGGATGGGGGGCCCCCCACCTTGCGGCAAAACATTTTAGTTGTCCCCCTGTTAATGGTGGAGACATTTTTTTGTTTGTTTTAAAGTACATTTCATGCAATTCTACACATTTTTCCATTGGGTGTAGCGAAATGTTGCAGGTTTTAAAGCACGTTTTCTACAATTCTATACATTTTCATTGATTTATGCCATGTTATTATGATATCTGAGTAAGAATGACTAACAAAATCAATGGGAGCCTCCTGGATGTCAGGGCCCCTGGGCATGTGCCCGGTAAATTATTCAGCCATGATTCCTACAAGCTTAGAAAGCTGGCTAGACTAACTACCAAAAAGAATCCCCACAAAAATTGTATTCATGAATATAGACAATTTTGACTTTGCAGTTGGCCCATCTAGCGGAAAACGCTTGTCCTCAAGGACAAGACTCAAGGACAATTAACGTCAATCTGTGGTTATGATACTGTGAACATACGGTTTACGGGAATACATTACCTTACCTTCTTGGGTGATGATGAGTCCTGTAAGAGAACATAGAGTCAGCCAGCCGGTTAAAAATGTAAACCATACTACTGTACTTTTTTTATTTATTAGTGATGGTAAGAGCAATTTAAAAGAAAATGTGTTTGTTGGTGCCCTTTGCTCACGTTTGATGCAGAGATGAGAGAATATGTCCTACCTCTGTGGTCCCTCCCAGTTGTACCTGTTTTTTCTTTGGGCGTATTGTAGGCTACCTAATGATAAATGTGTAAGAGATTGTAATTAAGTAAAAACCTGCCTACGTTATGAATAATTTAGCAAATTGCATGCATCAACTAACATATTAGTCTACCCCAGGCCCACGTCTAGAGACTACACCAGTGGTTTGCAACAGTGGAACTCTCAGGTGTGCAGCGAAACTTTTCCTATTCTTGATTATTTTTGGAACACTCACTTATAAACATGCACATTACATTTTTACTTGGGAGTACAAGTGCCACTCAGATAATACTTGAATGGCACATGGTTACATCTGTATCGTTGTTTCAAGTCCGGTGCTCTCAGGCTGTTGGTTGTTGTATTTAAGCTATATTGCCCAAGGGGATTTGGTATATGGCCAATATACCATGGCTAAAGGCTGTTCTTAAGCACAACGCATCGCGGAGTGGCTGGATACAGCCCTTAGCCGTGGTACATTGACCATCAACCACAAACCCCCGAGGTGCATTTTTGCTATTATAAACTGGTCACCAACGCAATTAGAACAGTAAAAATAAATGTTTTGTCATACTCATGGTATATGGTCTGATGTACCATGGCTGTAAGCCAATCAGCATTCGGGGCTCGAACCACCAATTTTATAATATCATAATATAATATCATTATTGAGGGGCAAGCATTACGAGCAAAGTAATGTATAAGTCTGAAAGGCTTTGTATCCTTGGTTGAAGCATGCCTTTGTTTTGTTGGTTGTACCTTTACATTGCAGAGAACCACTCGTCTCTTGCCCACACCATTCAAAACAAAAGACCTATTTACTGGAGCTAAATAATATATGTTTCTAGTAGGGATTCACAGGATGCTCTTAAAGGGGTACACAAATGAATCATTATGAGTAAGGAATTATGAAAAAAGTTCAAATAAAGTCTATAAAATCGAGAAAACAAACGTTTGTCAAAATAGATAATTTGCAGTGTGGATCAGATGAGATGGAGGTTATTACCACTAAATACATGAATAGGGAAATTTCAGGTGTGCAGCAGAATTTTTTTTATCCCATCAAGGTATGCCACGGTTTTAAAACGTTTAAGAACCACTGGACTACTACTCTCCCATTCGCTACTCCATGTGGTTGTTGTCATCTGATCAAGATGATCCGATCACCATCTGATCGAGATTTGTTGTGTCTACACATGGTAATAAAATGTGTCTCTTATCTGCCCAGATTCGCTGGTCCCTCCTTGTATTCAAATGAATGCAACCTGCCTTGGACCTCCCGTTATGACACAAGATAAATCAACAGAAAACAGCACACTTTTATAGTCAATAGTTTTTTTAAACTTTCATCAATACAGCCTTCTTTTGTTATCCAAAAATATAAGACTAGGCGTAATAAGCTAATGTCCTGATAACCTCGACCTGAGTGTCCACAGTCATACAAAGGAATATTCGGAGAATCTCAACCAGCCGTAAAAAAATAATAATCTGGATGTGTGTACTCAATACAATTATTGCAATCCCTTTTATTCAATCCCTTTGTTACGGCAAGACTAAATATCTCCAGGAGTAAAAATGTGCTTAATAAGTGGCATGGACTCACTCTGTGTGAAATCATTCTGCTTAACATGATTTTGTAATGACTACTTCATTACTGTACCCCACGCATACAATTATCTGTAAGGTCCCTAAGTCGAGCAGTGAATCTCAAACACAGATTCAATCACAAAGACTAGGGAGGTTTTCCAATGCCGACATGGGTAAACATTTTTAAAAAGCAGACAGTGAATATCCATTTGAGCACAGTGAAGTTCTTAATTACACTTTGGATGGTGTATCGATGCACCCAGTCACTACAAATATACAGGCGTCCTTCCTAACTCAGTTGCCGGAGAGGAAGACAACAACTCAGGGATTTCACCATGAGGCCAATGATGACTTTAAAGGTCTAAGCCGTTGGAGGGGTAAGGGGTTCTACTAAGCCAACATACTGAATTGTTTTAAGATTGTCATACCATGTATAATTGGATAAAGGGTCATACCCTTTATGTATTTATTTTATATATTTACAAATTATTTGATAAAATATTGAATTTGGCCTTTGCTAATATAGCCCATTGAAATGTGCTGATTAATACATTCATAAATGGCAGAACAAACAGGCACAAAATAAGGAATAAGGTTTTGAAGTTTCTGTCCTACATCTTGGAGAAAGCTCAGGCAATATATATTTTTTTATCCCTTATTTCTGTTGGAACAAAAATACCTCCATACTTCTATTATTTTGTATGTGTTACCGTCAGACAAGTCCCGTGAGAAGAACGATTTTGGGATGTCTCATGGTCTGACAAACACAGCTGTAGCTCGGCCACCTTGGAGAAGAGGAAGGGCAACATAGGCAGATGCGGTGGTTCTCGCTCAGACTGTTCTGACTCCTCTCACGGAGGCTGGGGTGGGGCAAGTGCCTCCCGAGACACGTGCTCACCACCGCTGCAGACAAGGGCTACTACAAGTTCTGTGAGCTCCTCATCAACAGGTAATTACTGCTACAGTCTACTTACAGTATGAGAGTGAGAATGTCATTGCAGTCAGAATATCATTCTCTCCAGTCTTATTGACCAGACCTGCGACTACTCACTGAGTGAGTTATTAAAATGTTACAACCAGCAGTGTGTAGTTAGACAGTTGCTTCTAGCTAAAGTCCAAATTATTCACACCTTCGCTCTCTTTTAGTCCCGTCGATCTCAGAGCTATGGCCAACCCTCATCTCCCAGGCCTAGTACTGCAACTCCTCTCTGAGTGAATATGTGTGCTGTTGTGGATGGGACTCTGCTCCCTACTCCCTACCCTGTGATTTGTTATATGAATTGCTTTGATCTGAGACCGTGGTTGATATTTGTTTTATTGTGTGTGTATGTGTATAAGGGGACACTGCTGTTGTGCATGTGTGGCACAGGCCTCTGCTCCCTACTCTCTACCTTGTATTTTGCTGTATGAATTGTAATAATATCTTTCCTGTTTTCTCAATAAATAAAATACGATTCTGAGCAATTAGTAAATGTCTACTTATTAATTGTTTAAAGTTGTTATTTACAGCTGTTTGTAGTTTGATATAGTATAATGCAACTGAATTGAAAACTATCAAGGGCATGGCTAGGTAATATTAATTTGCATCGGGCCACATCTGGGGGATTCTGGGAAGACACCGGCAGTGTCGGCTTACTTCTGGCAGACGTGATGGGCCGATTCTGGGCAGTCAGTCAATATGACATTGAATCGAGCCTGGCACCCGGATTCGGGTCAATTAAATCAGTTCCGGGCTGAGATTGGGCTGAGTCCTCATTGCTATCTGGGGTTTAATTTACTGTAGATGAAACAGTCACATTAGCCTCTAGGGAACAAATAAATATTGGATGCAGATATGGTGATACAAGTTAATGTTGTTCAACACATCTGTGGTATCTTGAAGATAGGCTGGGAGTGACGTCAGAAAAGGCTTAATAAAGTAATCAATCTACATTCATTGCCACTAATGACTGGCCTGCCTGGGGGATTTTCAAGATTTTTGTGGACTTTTGGAAGAAGCCATACACGGACTGCCATTGAAAATCAATTTGAACTCATTGTCTGAAATGTAGCCATTCTCCTTAGCTTCTGTGAGGATTCCTTTCAATTCAGTTTTTAGGTCCTCTGTAGGGTTGAAGGTAAGATATTGGTAGAATTCATCATTGTCTAATTGACGGTAGGCTTCTGTCACATATTTGTCTTTACTCCACATTACTGTAGCGTCACCTTTGTCTGCTTTTTTAACGACAATCTGTTCATTTTTGGACAATGATTCAACTGCATCCTGCTCTGTCTTAGAAAGGTTACGTCGTGTTTGGTTGGAGTCAATTTTACCCTTAAACAGATTCTCCACATCAAAATTCACCTTCTTGGCAAATGTATTTAGTGTGGGATTCTGGACGATGAGACAAAGGGTGGACTTGGGCTTAAAAGGTGTTTTTGAGGGAACAGAAACTGTCTGACCTGAGACACTGGCGTCTGTAGTTTGAGAGATGTTTTGCTTGTACCAGGACTTCAGGTGTAGATTCCTGTAGAAACGAAATAGGTCAATCTTTGTATTAAATTCATTAGTTGAGTATATGGGGGGGCAAAGGACAATCCTTTAGACAATACCCTTATGCAATCATCAAAAAGGGGTTCTCAATAAATGTTGATCACAGCCTTGTTCTGGTCCTACTCCGTGTGAATGGATAGTCTTGATTTCTTCCTCCCTGTCCGTGTTGGCCTCTTCCGCGTCCTCTCCCTCTCTTGTTGTGGTACCTGCGTGACGTTTTTTGTCCATTAAAATAACATCAAATTGATCAGAAATACAGTGTAGACATTGTTAATGTTGTAAATTACTATTGTAACTGGAAACAGCAAATGGTTCATGGAATATCTGCTTAGGCGTACAGAGGCCCATTATCAGCAACCATTATAAAGGCTAAATGATCATTAGAAAACCCTTTTGCAATTCTGTTAGCACAGCTGAAAACTGTTGTGGTGATTAAAGAAGAAATAATACTGGCTTTCTTTAGACTAGTTGAGTATCTGGAGTATCGCATTTGTGGGTTTGATTACAGGCTCAAAATGTCCAGAAACAAATAACTTTCTTCTGAAACTCGTTCTTGTTCTGAGAAATGAAGGCTATTCCATGCGAGAAATTGCTAAGAAACTGAAGATCTCGTACAACGCTGTGAACTATTTCCTTTACAGAAGAGTGCAAACTGGCTCTAAACAGAATACAAAGAGGAGTGAGAGGCCCCGGTGCAACTGAGCAGGAGGACAAGTACATTAGAGTGTCTAGTTTGAGAAACAGATGCCTCAAGTCCTCAACCGGCAGCTTCATTAAATAGTAACCGCAAAACACCAGTCTCAATTTCAACAGTGAAAGTGGAGATTCCTGCGACTTCATGATGACAGAAGTGAGTGCTACAGGGTGATAGTCATTTAGTTCAGTTACCTTTGTCATCTTGGGTACAGGAACAATGGTGGCCATCTTGAAGCATGTGGGGACAGCAGACTGGAATAGGGAGGGATTGAATATGTCTGTAAACACACCAGCCAGCTGGTCTGCGCATGCTCTGAGGACGCGGCTAGAGATGCCGTCTGGGCCGGCAATCTTGCAAAGGTTAACATGTTAAATGTCTTACTCACGTCGGCCACAGAGAAGGAGAGGGAGGGCCCACAGTCTTTGGTAGCGGGCCGCGTCGGGGGCACTGTACTATCTTCAAAGTGGGCAAAGAAGGTGTTTAGTTTGTCTGAAATCAAGAAGTCGGTGTCCATGACGTGGCTGGTTTTCTTTTTGTAGTACGTGATTGCTTGTAGACCCTGACACATATGTCTCGTATCTGAGCTGTTGAATTGTGACTCCACATTGTCTCTATATTGACATTTTGCTTGTTTGATTGTCTTGAGGAGGAAATAACTGCACTGTTTGTATTCAGCCATATTTCCAGTCATCTTTCCATGGTTAAATGTGGTGGTTCACGCTTTCAGTTTAGCGCGAATGCCGCAACCTAATGCAGCCACCTTCTGGTTAGGGTAAGTTTTAATAGTCACAGTGGGTACAACATCTCCAATGCACTTCCTTGTAAACTCACTCAACGAATCAGCGTATAAATTAATATTATTCTCTGAGGCTTTCCGGAACATTTCCCAGTCTGCATGATCAAAACAATCTTGACGTGTGGATTCCGATTGGTCAGACCAGCGTTAAATTATGTATGCTTCATCAACAACGACAGGTAATGTGTGTTACAGTATGTGAAACGTTGTATTAAAAAATACCCAGCTTGATATACTAGTAGGCTAATTCCCCATCCAAGCAGATACAACTAGTAAAGTACTTTTGGTTGTGAAGTGCATTAGCAAAAAGATGTCATTTCATTAGATTAAAATGCAAAATAAAAAAATGTAATACCACATTTACATAAGTATTCAGACCCTTTACTCAGTTGAAGCACCTTTTGCAGTGATTACAGCCTTGAGTATTCTTGGGTATAATGCTACAAGATTGGCACACCTGTAGATGGGGAGTTTCTTCCATTCTTCTCTGCAGATCCTCTCAAGCTCTGTCAGGTTGGATGGGGACCGTTGCTGCACAGCTATTTCCAGAGATGTTTGATTGGATTCAAGTCCGGGCTCTGGCTGGGCCACTCAAGGACATTCAGAGACTTGTCGCGAAGCCACTCCTGCTTTGTCTTCGCTGTGTGCTTAGGGTCATTGTCCTGTTGGAGGAGGTTTTCATCAAGGATCAGTCTGTACTTTGCTCTGTTCATCTTTCCCTTGATGTTGACGAGTCACCCAATCCATGCTGCTGAAAAATATCCCCACAGCATGTGCCTTTTACTGAGGAGTGGATTCCGTCTGGCATCTCTACCATAAGGGCATGATCAGTGGAGTGCTGCAGAGATGGTTGTCCTTCTGAAGGTTCTCCTATCTCCACAGAGGATCTCTGGCGCTCTGTCAGAATGACCATTGGGTTCTTGGTCACCTCCCTGACCAAGGCCCTTCAACCCCAATTGCTCAGTTTGGACTGGCGACCAGCTCTAGGAAGAGCGTTGGTGGTTCCAAACTTCTTCCATTTAAGAATGATGGAGGCCACCATGTTCTGGGGGACTTTCAATGCTGCACACATTTTTTGGTACCCTTCCCCAGATTTGTGCCTCTACACAATCCTGTCTCGGGGCTCTACGGACAATTCCTTCGGTCTCATGACTTGGTTTTTGCTCTGATATGTACTTTCAACTGTGGGACCTTATAAGACAGGTGTGTGCCTTTTCAAATCATGTCCAATCAGTTGCATTTACCACAGGTGGAATCCAATCAAGTTGTAGAAACAGCTCAAGCATGATCAATGGAAAGAGGATGCACCTGAGATACATAGCAAAGGGTCTGAATATTTACATAAATAAGTTATTTCTGTTTTTGACTTTTAATACATTTGCTAACATTTCTAGACCTGTTTTCGCTTTGTCATTATGGGGTATTGTGTGTAGATTGAGGATTTGTTTTTATTTAATTAATTTTAGAATTAGGCTGTAACTTAACAAAATGTGGAAAAAGTGAAGCGTTTGAATACTTTTCGAATGCACTGTAAATTTACATTTTACTCATTTAGCAGACGCTATCTAGAGCGACTTACAGGAGCAATTAGGGGTAAGTGTCATGATCATGGGCACATCGACAGATTTTTCACCTTGTCGGCTTGGGTTACTGGCCCAATACGACCAGTAAGGGTGCCCTTATCTGCATCATGCAGACATGCCCTCGCTGTGAGCATTCCTATGAATGGAACAGTCAGCCACATGTTGGCAAGTATCTGGCCAGCAACCTTCACCTGTCAGCGGCAACGGCTTTTGCAGGCTCATCATTTCTACAAATACAGAAGGTAACCCACTTCACTGCTTTGATACATAGATAACTGAAGTGAAATAGAACAGTGAACATAGTGATCAAGTTGGTTCCACCAGTCTAATCATAACCACCATTGATAATGTAATCAACGGTGTGAGTGAGTGAGTGAGTGAGTGAGTGAGTGAGTGAGTGAGTGAGTGAGTGAGAGTGAGAGAGAGAGAGAGAGAGAGACCGACCAGTATCTTTGATGAGGACCCAAGAGCTGATCAATTCAAAAAAATATATTTTGCCTTTATTTAACTGGGCAAGTAAGTTAAGAACAAATTCTTATTTTCAATGACGGCCTAGGAACAGTGGGTTAACTGCCTGTTCAGGGGCAGAATGACAGATATGTACCTTGTCAGCTCGGAAATTCGATCTATACTGCTATGGGGCTCTGGCAAAAACCTCACCTCCAGCCTCACCTCTTGCCAGCTCACCAACGGTTTGTCGATGGGGAGAACAGAATTAGGTTGGTGACTTCTTCAAACTTCAACATAGTATCTATTTGTGTGTCAGATATCAACTATTCAGACTGCCATTGGTAATAGAACAGTGGCTATGTGTCACAGTGCCTTCAGAAAGTATTCATACCCCTCGATTTACTCCACATTTTGTTGTGTTACAGCCGGATTTTGTTTTAATTAAATAGATTTGTATTAAAAATGAAATACAGACAAATAAATCTCATTTTCATAAGTATTCACACCCCAGAGTCAATACTTTATGGAAGCAACTTTGGCAGTGATTACAGCTGTGAGTCTTTCTGGGTAAGTCTCTAAGAGCTTTCCACACCTGGATTATGCAACATTGGCCCATGGTTCTTTTCAAAATTCTTTCAACTCTGTCAAATTGGTTGTTGATCATTGCTAAACAACCATTTACAGGTCTTGCCGTAGATTTAAGTCAAAACTGTAAATCGGCCACTCAGGAACATTCACTGACTTCTTGGTAAGCAACTCCAGTATAGATTTGGCCTTGTGTTTTAGGTTATTGTCCTTGTACAAAACCACTCCCAACCTACCTGGAGGGGAGCCATCGCCTCATTGGTCGCCACACACCTCCATCAAAGCTAGTTAGGAACAATCATGTCCATCTGAAAGAGTAATGGATTCTGCTTCCCTCCAGGCCTGAGGGCACACACTTTCTAGTAGGCTAAATTGAATCCTCCAGCCCCTGGTCTACCCATACCAGCCTCCAGCCCCTGGTCCAGCCATACCACCCTCCAGCACAGACCCCCGCTCAGCCCTACCAGCCCCTGTTCCAGCCATGCCAGCACTTAGCTCAGCAACCAGCTCATCCCCATCAGTCTTGGTCCGGCCATGCCATTCCCCTGCACAGCCCAACCAGCCCCTGGCTCAGCCATACCAGAGTCCAGCCTAGGCCCCAGCTCAGCCCTACCAGCCTCTGGCCCAGCCGTACCAGGTTCCAGCTCAGGCCCTAGCTCAGCAACCAGCTCATTCCCATCAGCCTCGTCCCGGCCATGCCATGCCCTGGCCCAGTCCTACCAGGCCCCAGCTCAGCAACCACCTCATCCCCATTAGACTTGGCCATGACATGCCAGGCTCCAGCTCAGCTCTACCAGCCCCTGGCCCAGCCATAACAGGCCTCAGCTCAGCCCTACCAGCCCCTGGCACAGCCATAACAGGCCCCAGGTCAGCCCTACCAGTCGCCGACACTAAAACACCCAGCTCAGCTTCTACTCCAGCCCTACCAGGTCCCACCTCTGCTAACAGCTCAGCCCTACCATGCCCAACTTTACCTAGAGAAAAGCCCAGTGGCTCCAGCTCAGCAACGAGTTCAGCCTTATCGGGCCCAAATCCAGCAACCAGCTCAGCCTTACCAGGCTCCCTATGCCTACCCTGAGCAGCCAGGCACCTACCCCCATCTCCAGTCAAGTTGGGATGGATATCAGACACCTAGTCACAAATCCAAAGTGCCACCCTTCCAGAGTTTTTCCCCTTCAGTGGTCAGTGCCAAGACCCCTCCCTCCAATGGACCAAACCCCCAGAACGCTTCCCCTTCAGTGGTCAGTGCGCCAACCACCCCAGAGCACTCCCCCTAAAATAGGGGTGTCAAACTCATTCCAATATGTTTTACCTTCCATTTAAGACCTAGACAACCAGGTGAGGGCAGTTCCTTACTAATTAATGACATTAATTCATCAATCAAGTACAAGGGTGGGGAAAACAGGCAGACACTCGGCTCTCCGTGGAATGAGTTCGACACATCTGCCCTACAATGACCAGTATGTCATGCTCCCCGAACGGGTGGCATTCCATGGGGTGGCCAAATTGAGCCATGCCACCACCTACACTCCACTATCAGGCGGCCATTGCCTCCTCTATCCGCTAAGACACACCACCATCTGCAGCCCACATTCACCACAGAATATTAAAATGTGCATGCACATTTTTGAAAGGCGGCTGACAAAACCCCTTCTTACTCCCTTCCTACAAGGAAGGGAGCCCTCCCCTCATTGGTTGCCACACACCTCCATCAAAGCTCATTAAGAACAATCATGTCCACCTGAAAGAGACGGGGCTACCCCTTTAAACCAAACCAGCACGGACAATTGACGTGTTATTGATTGTGTACTTGGATGAGGATGGGGGTGTGGCGACCAAGGCATTTTTCCTTTGTTCAGCTTTATTAATTTCTTTAATTCTTCAAAGCGCCACACTGGTGAATGTCACAAGACACTGTGGGTCATCAGGGTCTGTTTTGAATTCCAACTATTTTTATTTAATGTGACCCTTTTCCACTGCTCCTCCTCAGGGGTGAGCTCCCTCACTCGTTGAATAAAGTCCTGTGAAAAGTGCAAACACAAGAGATAGAGTGAGCGGGAGAAAGATACGTCTTAAAATTACAAATTACGAAACAGCTTATGTCAATGAGTATCCAAATGTGTTTGATACAGTTTGTATGAAGACTCTGACACTCGTATGAAGACTAAGAACTTGGCATAACAGTGGGTTAAAGAATCTGGGATACTACAGTGGTTGAGGTGGATGGTGCTCAGTGGTGACCTGTCATTCAGGACAGAGCCCCACAATTTTTTGCCCCAAAAAATATGAAAAAATGTATTAAATGTTTTAAATTAAAAATACATATGTGTCACCTATCAGTTTGCAAATTATGTAAAAAATATATATATATTAATTAATAAAGCCGTATACAAACATGGTCTCGTTTTTTGTTTTCTTGAGTAAGGCATCTCCAAAATGCATGTTGTGGGGCAAGCCAGCAGAAAATAGGAGCATTGCGCCTGATTTGCTCAGTGTTCTGTCACTCATGAGGACAGGTCAAGTCTAAGTCCTTAGTAAGAGTAGACATACAAAATGTCAGCCCGTTGGGTCCTGCCATAGAGCTTTATAATAAGTGCCCTTCCAAGAAGGCTCAAGACCATTGGCCACAGATAAAATGATGTCAAATCACGTTATATGTACAGTAGCTTTGATTGATTGGACTGATCATGTCAACATCTTACTTTTAAAATCTTAGCTAGCAGTCATCATCATGAATCAAGTCGACAATCTACTGGCAAATCCTTTTAATCCTTGTCATATGAAGAGAAATAATGAAGAGAATGTATAGATGAACATCTCGGTGCTCATTGGCCATTGGACATACTCATTACAAAACAAGTTGGAAATCGCTAATTCAACAATGAGTGGTTTGGAAGAAATCAGTGGCTAACTGCAAGCATTGCAAAGCAACCACTAGCCTCCAATTCAGTGGAGTGGCTGTGTGTTTTTTTCCCCGAGTTTCCACCATAAATCCAGAGAATGCCAGACTTTGATGACAAAATTTGCCCACAAATGACCGCCGTGCCACCTTCCTGTTTAAGTGAGCAAGTGAGTCCAAAAATGTATTGTATGCTGATGCATAAATTATGTTTTATGCCAGGGAGATATGTATACTGTAGCTAAGAAAGTAATACTAAGTGTATGTTGTGTAGTAAGCCGGTAGTTGCCCATGAGCCTCACCCTAATAATTTGGTATATTTTCACCTCTTAATTTCGCCTACTGTTCTAACTTGGTGGTGTGAATGTAGCCTATAACTTGTTTAAGAGAAATGTAATAATCAAATATTGTAAGAGCTTTCATTGTCTGCTTATATGCCCTCTTTATTTATCCTACGGTTCTGACTTGGTGTGCAGGGAGTACGCTGTAAGAACGGCTGTAAGAATGTTCTAAATTCTGTTGCTGTCCATTTCAAAAGTGCTGAACAAATAGTTATATTGACTATATTGACTCGTCGCTCGCTCATTAATTTCTTAATCTAAATTACGGATTGCCTCTTATCGGCTTGTCGTCCTCTTATGCCATAGTTTGTATATCTCAATTGTCAGTAGAAAACATATTTGTGTATGCAAGTCAGCCATATCAGCTATGTTTTTTTATAGGCAGTAAATGATGCTGAATGAACTGTTTAGCTGCCATACAAGGCTCCGCTGATAGCCAGGTGTAGCAGTGGTAGTAAGGTGTTGGGACTCTAACAGTTTGTGGTCACCGTTTGTCACCGTCATAGTGCAATTCATGTAATGTATTGTTTAGTGTTGTGTTATGTAGTGACTTAGCTGGCAAGCATCCCACATTAGTATTTTTCACCCCACCAAGGTTTATATGCTAAAATCGCCACTGATAGTGCTCATTTGTCAAGAGTCTAGTGCAGAATACCAGTATTTGGTGTAGTTTCCCTAAAGATCCATAGGAGGGCAGAAGAGAAAAGGATAATAATTACATAACAGCACACCTCATGGTATTTGGTTTGAGGAGGGAATGCTGTCCTTACTGCAAATCTTATCTCTGGACATAATGTTATTTCTCTAGTATGTGTGTGTGTGTATGTATGTGTGTGCTTGTATGCGTAGCTAAGGAGATATTTGATTTGATTTGGATATCTCGAGGCTACCCACACGTACACTACATGACCAAAAGTATGTGGACTCCTGCTCGTCGAACATCTCATTCCAAAATCAGGGGCATTAATATGGAGTTGGTCCCCCTTTGCTGCTTTAACAGCTCTTCTGGGAAGTCTTTCCACTAGATGTTGGAACATTGATGCAGGGACTTGCTTCCATTCAGCCACAAGAGCATTTGTGAGGTCGGCACTGATTAGGTCTGGCTCACAGTCAGCATTACAATTCATCCCAAAGGTGTTTGTTGGGGTTGAGGTCAGGGCTCTGTGTAGGCCAGTCAAGTTCTTCCACACCGATCTCGACAAACCATTTTATTTTTATTTATTTTATTTGATTACCCTTTTTTCTCCCCAATGTTGTGGTATCCCATTGGTAGTTACAGTCTTGTCTCATCGCTGCAACTCCCATACGAACTCGGGAGAGGCGAATATCGAGAGCCGTGCGTCCTCCGAAACACAACCCAACCAAGCCGCACTGCTTCTTGACACAATGCCCACTTAACCCGGAAGCCAGCCGCACCAATGTGTCGGAGAAAACACCGTACACCTGGCGACAGTGTCAGGTTGCACAGCGCCCAGCCCGACAAGGACATCCCTGCTGGCCAAACCCTCTTTTGCATCAGACATTTGTAGTTCTGACTTGGAAACGGAAGGCAGTTTTCAATGGTTTTAGCAGAGCTGAGGGTCTCCCTACCCCCCAGCAGCCAAATCGAATGCTCAGCATCTTATTGTGAAGTTTTATTGATAACAACCTATAGGTGCAGCCAGTGGGTTCTGAATACCAGTAACAAAAATGTATTCAAAAAACTAAATATTAGTGGAAATTAAAAAAAGTGCACTTTGTAGACTGGAAGGGCAAATGGGCATGTGCTCTGCACGGGTAGAATCTTATCTGTGCATGTGCCTGATGTCATGGCCATACTTCGACCAATTCTATTACACTTTAAGCCTTTTACTTAATCTAATGTATTCCCCTTTATTGGCAATAGAATAGCTTATACTCAACAAATATCTTATCGAAATAAATGGTGAAATGCATTGAATCAGACCTGGTTTTCCTGTCTTAATGACTATAACATATAATCTGATGACTAATCAATGTAATGAACACGAGGGGAGACAGAGAGCTGGTTTCAAGCACAGGGCGCAGCAGGTGTTTATTGCAAAGGACCACAGGGGCAGGCAGAAGGTCAAATATAGGGGTCCAAAATGGTGAAAGTAGAGGCAGGGAAAAGGCTAGTAACGTAGTCCGGGAGATCAGGCAATAGGTAAATAACAGGAAATCCGATAGGCTAAAGTATAGGCAGGGAATAGGCAAAATACATTGTTAGTGAGGCAGGCAAAAACTATCATTCATGGGAACACCAGCATTCCAAAAGACATGTGTCACAAATCAAACAATACCTCACAGTGATGGGGTGCAAAGAACTGAACTAAATAGTGTGTGATAATGACATACAGGTGTGTGAACAGGTGATTTGAATTCAGGTGATTAGGATCTGGAGAGTGAGCTGCGTTCAGGGGAGCTACGTGTTTGAGGATGTGAGTTGGAAGCAGACGTTACAATCTACATTACCATGACATTCATCTCAATCAAGACCGTTATGTCTAGACCACAGCTTATTTGTGTCATGATCACTACACAACAAAAGTTGTTTTGTCGAGATCACAAGATAATCAAAATACCACGCATCATCTATTAATTTGTTCAGATGCACGATAACTGCCTCATCAAGGAGCTCGTTGACTGTGTTGATTGCAATGCACTCGATGGGGGCATTTTATTTTATTTAAAAAATATATATTTCACCTTTATTTAACCAGGTAGGCTAGTTGAGAACAAGTTCTCATTTGCAACTGCGACCTGGCCAAGATAAAGCATAGCAGTGTGAACAGACAACCCAGAGTTACACATGGAGTAAACAATTAACAAGTCAGTAACACAGAATAAAAAGAGTCTATATACATTGTGTGCAAAAGGCATGAGGAGGTAGGCGAATAATTACAATTTTGCAGATTAATACTGGAGTGATAAATGATCAGATGGTCATGTACAGGTAGAGATATTGGTGTGCAAAAGAGCAGAAAAGTAAATAAATGTAAACAGTATGGGGATGAGGTAGGTAAAATTGGGTGGGCTATTTACCAATAGACTATGTACAGCTGCAGCGATCGGTTAGCTGCTCAGATAGCAAATGTTTGAAGTTGGTGAGGGAGATAAAAGTCTCTAACATCAGCGATTTTTGCAATTCGTTCCAGTCACAGGCAGCAGAGAACTGGAACAAAAGCCGTGACAGCCTATAAACCAGCATCCTAATTTATCACTCTCTGGGGCTGCTATTGAATCTCATCAGCCTTCCAGGAATAGAGTGCACCCACTCTTGATCATATACATAATGCACTTACTGCTAATCTGCCTGCAAGCAGCTTTACGTATGAAACAGCCTATAAGGCAAAATCCTGATTTATCACCATCTGGGGCTGTTTTTGAATCTGCTCAAGCTCTGTGGCTGGTCCAACTCAAGGTGTCATGGGAAAAAAATTCACTAACCTCAGAATTTATTTAAATCATGTTTACGACCACAACTGTAATGGCGCCATAGGAGATGGTCTCTGATTTACGGGCTCGTGACCAATTGTGCAATTATTATTACGATATTGTCTCATTACTGCAACTCCTCAACGGGCTCGGGAGAGGCAAAGGTCGAGTCATGCGTCCTCCGAAACATGAACCGCCAAACCGTGCTTCTTAACACCCGCTCACTTAAAGCCAACTGCACCAGTAAAGCCCCCCCCCCAATTGTGCGGCGCCCTATGGGTCTCCTGGCAATTGTGATATTTTGTGTGGGGGGGTTGCACTGTTTTAAACTTTTTTGGCACAAAATGTTTCCACCATTTTCTATGACTAAAAAGAGCTTCTGGATGTCAGAACAGCGATTACTCACCTTGGACTGGACAAGGATTTTTTCTTTAATGAGTCGGACGTGAAGGATATACTGCTCTTCCCGGACCAGGCCCAAATCCCTGTCATTTCTATTAAGAGGAGACTCCGTTACATAGGTCGAAGAAACTGCGTTGGCGAGTGGATCATCCACCTTTACCATCCGTTCTACTGGCGAACGTGCAATCAACTGGATGAGCTCTGTTCGAGATGGGACATGAAAAACTGTAATGTCTTTTATTTCACCAAGTCGTGGTTGAACAAGGACATGGATAATATACATTTTGCTGGTTTCCGTGCATCGGCAAGACAGAACAGCAGCCTCTTTTAAGATCAAGTGGGGTGGTGTGTGCCCCTTTGTCAACAGCTGGTGTGCAATCTCTAATATGAAGGAAGTCTCGAGTTAGAGTACCTCTTGATAAGTAATGTGGTCTACATCTTTTCATCTGTATTCTTTGTAGCTGTCTGTTTACCACCACAAACCAATGCTGGCACTAACACCGCACTCAACAAGCTGTATAAGGCCGTAAGCAAACAAGAAAATGGTCATCCGGAAGCGGCGCTCCTAGTTGCCTGGGACTTTAATTCAGGAAAACTGAAATCAGTTTTACCTCATTTCTACCAGCATGTCACATGTGCAACTAGAGGGGAAAAAACTCTACATAACCTAAACTCCACGCACAGAAATGTGTACAAAGCTCTCCCTCGCCCTACATTTGGCAAATCTGACCATAATCCTCCTGATTCCTGCTTGTCAAGCAAAAACTCAAACAGGAAGTACCAGTGATGCGCTCAATACGGAAGTGGTCCGATGATGCGGATGCTAAGCTATAGGACTGTTTCCCTAGCACAGACGGGAATATGTTACGGGATTCATTCGATGGCAATAAGGAGTATACCACGTCAGTCTCCTGCTTCATTAATAAGTGCATCAACGACTGTCCCAACACTGACCGTACGTACATATCATTCATTCAATCAATCAAATGTATTTATAAAGCCCTTCTTAATTCAGCTGATGTCACAAAGTGATGTACAGAAACCCAGCCT
Organism: Oncorhynchus masou masou; assembly: GCF_036934945.1. Classification (NCBI taxonomy): domain Eukaryota; kingdom Metazoa; phylum Chordata; class Actinopteri; order Salmoniformes; family Salmonidae; genus Oncorhynchus; species Oncorhynchus masou. The sequence goes on from NC_088243.1 coordinate 45,602,403, forward strand.
AAAACCCCAAACAGCAAGCACTGCAGGTGTAGAGGCACGGTGGCTAGGAAAAACTCCCTAGAAAGGCCAGAACATAGGAGCACCTTAATGGTGGTGGGATAGCACTGCTTATCATTTGAAAAAACACATTTCATTCACTGCATGGCAGGAGCCCCAATGGACTCTCAGAGTGGGCAGACGACATGAGACCAAAGAGTGTCATGTCAGAATGTGCCTTCACCGTGTGAACCAGTAGGTTGTCTAGGTAGGCCAAAACCTATATTACCTGACGGCGCAAAGGTTTATTTCTGCCTCCAAGCATTTGCTTGGAAGGCGAAACGCAGGAGCTTCCTGTGACGCGGAAGTATGCATCCTTTAGGTCTATGCTTATACAGCTTTGTTGCAGACACAGTCCAGCAGACGCTTTGTCTTAAGCTTCCGAAAGGGCCATTTGACTACGCTCTCGTTGAGAATGCGTAAATCCAATATTGGCTTCATTCCCCCCATCTTTTTTGGCACTAGGAAGTAGGGCGAATATAGCCTGCTGTTCTGTTGCTCTTGGGGAACTACTGTGACTGCCTCCTTCACCAAAAGTTCTGTAATCTTTTTCCCCAAATCGGTTACTTTCTCTGGCATCTTCATCACCATCTCCACCATGCCCAAAAACAGGGGAGGATTTGGATGGCAAAACCCTTGTCCAGCGTCCGGCTTAGCCAGGGGGAGAGGGTGCAGCTTTGCTGCCACTCACAATAATGCTCTGAGAGCGGGAAAGTGCGAAGCTGTGGTGCAGACAGTAGGAAGGACCTGTATTCCTCTATGCCCAAGCCGCTGTCCCCCAACATTGAAGTGGTGCGACAGCCCAAGGTGGGCCTCCCTCTAAAGGGAGAGGAAAAAGTGGCGCGTTCTGTGAAAAACAGGGGTGAAGCCGCCTTGGTTATTCTCGTTTAACCTCGTGGTTCCAGCCCTTCGTGAATGTAGCACTGGTCTGAGCTGCACTGACTGAGGTGCCAGCCGGAGTCAGAGCACCGTCCCCAAACAGCGATTGTGTTTTCATCTCTATGCACACAGTCACACAGTCTGCTATGTACAACCTGAACCACATTACTCCTAGGATACTGTGGTGTGAGGTTTTTATAAGGTGTAGCTCGGGGGCTCATGTTCACCCCTGCCATCTTATTTTTAACCTTACTCAAACCGGTCTATGTGTGTGCTCAGCTACACACGCAAGGTGGGCTGTGCTACACTCAGAGTGGTGAGAGTGAGAGAGAGAGAAAGGGAACCTGAACGGTCTCTGGTTTGTCATGGAAAAGAGGTTGTCTTGAGACAAAGTCAATTGGAATCCATTCTTTATTAGACAGACAACATGTTAGCTCAACCATGGAAATCAGAGCGCAGAGAGGCCGTTGCGTAGGAGGGGGCTGCTGAAAACTCAGAGCTCGTCTCTTCTTCGCCCAAGGATGTGAAATTCCCCTCGCTCTCCCTAGGGAGGGAGGTCATTTCAGCCACGGTTGGTGGGGTGGGTTTTTCCAGAGAAAAACCCAGACACTTCCCAACATCCTCTTCTTCTCTGGAGGTGCCGTTGTCATATGACGCCTCAGAAAATGTGGCTAACACAGACATGGCATCCTCTAGAGGGAGATCTACCCTAAAAAAATTCCCACCTCTGCTTCCTCTCCTTTAAAGAAAGGAGGGCGCAGCTAGAGCATTCCGGGGGATCTGTGAGGCCGCCCCTACTGTGCTGTGAACCTAGGCACAAGAAACATAAAGTTGCAGTCGGAAGTTTATATACACTTAGGTTGGAGTCATTAAAACTTCAAAAACTCCACAAATGTCTTGTTAATTAAGAAACTATAGTTTTGGCAAGTCAGTTAGGACATCTACTTTGTGCATGACACAAGTAATTATTCCAACAATTATTTACAGACAGATTATTTCACTTATAATTCACTGTATAACAATTACAGTGGGTCAGAAGTTTACCTACACTAAGTTGACTGTGCCTTCAAACAGCTTGGAAAATTCCAGAAAATGATGTTATGGCTTTAGAAGCTTCTGATAGGCCAATTGACATCATTCGAGTCAATTGGAGATGTACCTGTGGATGTATTTCAGGCCCTACCTTCAAACTCAGTGCCTCTTTGCTTGATGGGAAAATCAAAAGAAATCAGCCAAGGCCTCAGAATTTTTTTTGTAGACGTCTATAAGTCTGGTTCATCCTAGGGAGAAATTGCCAAACGCCTGAAGGTGCCACGTTTATCTGTAAAAACAATAGTACGCAAGTATAAACACCATGGGACCACACAGCATTAACTCCGCTCAGGAAGGAGACACGTTCTGTCTCCTAGAGATTAATGTACTTTGGTGTGAAAAGTGCAAATCAATCCCTGAACAACAGCAAAGGACCTTGTGAAGATGCTGGAGGAAACAGGAACAAAAGTATCTGTATCCACAGTAAAATGAGTCCTATATCGACATAACTTGAAAGGCCGCTCAGCAAGGAAGAAGCCACTGCTCCAAAACACCCATAAAAAAGCCACATTTGCAAATGCACATGGAGACAAAATATCATACTTTTTGGAGAAGAATCCTCCGGTCTGATGAAACAAAAATAGAACTGTTTGGCCATAATGACCATCGTTACTTTTGGAGGAAAAAGGGGGAGGCTTGCAAGCCGAAGAACACCATCTCAACTGTGAAGCACGGGGGTGGCAGCATCATGTTGTGAGGGTACTTTGCTGCAGGAGGGACTGGTGCACTTCACAAAATAGATGGCATCATGAATGAATGTGATGAAAGAAATAAAAGCTGAAATAAATAATTATCTCTATTATTCTGACATTTCACTTTCTTAAAATAAAGTGGTGATCCTAACTGACCTGAGGCAAGTAATTTTTACTCGGATTTAATGTCAGGAATTGTGAAAAACTGAGTTTAAATGTATTTGGCTAAGGTTTATGTAAACTTCAGACTTCAACTGTAAGTCGTCCGTAGCCGCCATAGTGGAGCAGCGATACTGAGCTCTTAAAAGAGCTTTTGGGTGTGGAAAATGCGTGCTCATTGAAGGACTAAGTCGAGACCAGGATGCCGGGTTTTTCCTGAGACTTCTCGCTTCTCTGGTTCTTCAGACCAGTCCTGTTGCTGAAGATAATGGGAGGCTGATTGAGGGGAAGCATTCCCTTATATAGGGACCCCTTTACCCCTATTGACTGCAGGTGTGTGCATAATTTTCTCTCAGGCTATTTGCTTGTCTAGGTAGCTGGGTAAACCACAAGGAGGAGAGCTCCCATATGGGGCGGAGCTCCACGATATAGAAACCTTAACTCACTATACTTCACTGATGAGTTGTAATTCGTGTGAAGAAAAGGTGGAGAGAAAGACGCTTGTGGCGCCATCACAATTAGGTGCCCTCCTCTCTCAACCTGTCTTATCACAAGCTCCCAGACACCACAGCCTTTTAAAGTCTAATTCTGCGGAACAGCAAATCGTTTTGGAATATCACCCAGATAGAGCAGGACTGAAGTTTTTGACGGAGGCAAAACTCTTCCTATGGCAAATGACACAGAGAATGATCCATGCCACAGCAATCTGCACATTGACAAGGGGAACCCGCGCATTAGCGCGATCATGTTCTCCGCCGGAGTGATAGGGAACTTGGCCGCTTTGATCCTTTTGGAGATCCGCCGCAGGAAGTACCAGAGCCGGCAGCGACTGTCGCTCTTTCACGTTCTGGTCACCACGCTGGTCGTCACGGACCTGATGGGCACCTGTCTGGTCAGCCCTTTCGTCCTGGCTGCCTATTCCTTAAACACCACCATTATTGCTATGTTTAACACTGAACCTCCTGCAATGTGTGAGTATTTTGGATTCTGTATGACTTTTTTCAGCTTGGCCACTTTATTTCTCCTCTTCGCCATGGCGCTCGAGCGATGCCTCTCAATTGGCTACCCCTACTTCTACGGGCGGCACATCACTAAACGTTGTGGATACATCACCATTCCTTTCATCTATTTAGTTTGCGCGGTATTTTGCATCATGCCCTTTTTGGGTTTCGGGGACTACGTGCAGTATTGCCCGGGGACGTGGTGCTTCATTGACATGAATCCGTTAATGCCCGAAGACCGTGTTTACCCAGTCCTGTATGCAACTGTTATGCTCATTTTAGTCCTTTCTGTAGCGGCTTGTAACGCCTTTGTCGTTTATCACCTGGTTTTGATGTACCGGAGGCGCAAACTAAACGGGGGATCCGTGACAACTCGGAGTAAGAAGGACCGGAGAGTCCTCTCCATGTCCGAAGAGGTCGAGCATCTCATCGTACTGGTGTTCATGACGGTGATATTCATGATTTGCTCCCTTCCTCTGGTGGTAAGTTTTTTTAAACTATTCTAAATGTTGTACTGTTCGCCTCCCAAGTGTCCCTTTGATAGTCTGACACATATTTTGCGCAATCGAGTCAAGCTATATTTCTCACTTGATAGGTAATAACAACTTACTTGTCTGCAGACAGCTCTAATGCTATATTACTTGTTATAACAGTGGTAGGCTACATGTGAGGTTCATATGGTAGGCTATGTCTCTCTATGAAATCTTTAACGTACTCAAAATTACTGTTATTTAATCATGATCATTATTATGATAATAGTTAGACAAGCTAATAGCCCGTCTCGCCATGCATTATACCTTGGCATATTGTCTACTGAAAGTAAAAGGCAAAGCCAACATCCAAACAGTTTGACATCCAAAAATATTAGGATGCCTGTCTAATACAGTCAGCATAAAAATGTGCATGTATAAACAAAGTGTTTCTCAGAAAAAGAAAGACAAACATGAGTAACACATGTTCTTATTCAGTGTTAGGCAATAAAGAGGGCATTGAATTTCAATAAAGACATTCACATATGTCTTCTATATCTCAAAGCATTTTGCAACCGAAGATGAAGCATTAAAGGTTAACCACAACTAGCATGTCAAATCGTGCCCATATGTTGGAGCTATATTTCTCCTGCTCCTAAAAATCCGCCTGTCGTTGACTGAAGTATTGCCTCAATGCCTTGTTCATGGTATATTTTGAGGATCAATGTACATTAACCTAAGATTTTAGATGGGATTTTGTGAATCCATGTGCAATGGTATGTCAGGGGTGGACACTTGTCTCAGTCAGCTGTGATTTGTTGTGATTAGCAGATTGAGTCCTGTAAAGACACAGCAATCCCAGTGTCCCATATATCACCATTCATGGAGTTACATGGTCATTAGTCCTAATTGCCTCTGGTTCAATAAAGTGGTGATTGAATCCTCCTGGCTCTTGATATATGTCAGATTAGACTAGCGTTCCCTGGGGATAGTGTGCCAGTTATGCTATGATATAAAGACATTATGTACATTTACATTTAAGTCATTTAGCAGACGCTCTTATCCAGAGCGACTTACAAATTTCAACACTTACTACATGGAGTTGTGTTATTATTACTATATTTTATGAAAGACACTCAGAAGCGAAAGGAAGTAGACAACAATAGGAAACAGAGTGGTACCTATTTATAGATCACTGTATGTGTCATGTAGGCAGGAAACCAAATGCCAACCAACCAGTGACATTTCACACAGAAAAATTCCCCCACAAAACCAAAACTGGTCATTACAAAAGTCAACTTTGGTCATTTAACTCTGACAGGTATAATCATTTAGAGTGCATTGACATTTATGATGTCTCGTTATAAGGCTATAAGGGGGTCATACATTACGAAAGGTCAATGCATTATAACTGTATCATAATGCATTATCTGTCAGGTCAGCTTTCTCACAATTGGAGCTTCATAAGGGTCGCACAGTGGCGGTCCAGGTCCCCAACAGTGGGACCAATTCAGTTTCCATCTCAACCACCCCCGCTCCGTATGATGGATGAGATCCATTGATAGATTTAAGGTCACCAATAGGTCGATGGCATGAAACATGTGCTTGTTACAGAAGAATGATCTCCTGCTAAATTGACAAGGTGTCTGCCCCGATGGAGAAAAGCAACAACGGCCCTACGCACAAACGCATGGATGTCCCATGACAGAGTCTGTAAATCAATCGTGAAAGCGGAACATCGGCCTTGCTTATCGTGCCAAACACAGGACCCCACATACTGTAAGAGTCTGGTTGTTAACCACATAACTTGTATAAGTTATAAATAACATTATTTGTTCAATTTCAAACATTCCATTGTGTTCGAAAATTCGGACTCTTAAAAGGTGATAAATGAGTTCCTATAGTTTTAAGCGTATTTCCCACGTCTTGGTTAATCGTTCTTATCTCTCAGAGGTAGCCTTATAGGCAGTATAGTGCACTAGACTCTATCTAAGGCAATGCAGACACAGTCAGACCCCCCTGTGGGATTCAAGCCTATACTCTAGGTCGGTCAGCTGATAATGAAACTGCATCCTGCCTCTGTGCCCTCAGTCACAGATGATATGATGAATAATTAAACATAGTTTCACTGTTGCGATTGGACACCTACTGAGAATACAGCTATCTGCTTGTCTCATCAACATCCACCCAGAGTGCTCTCTAACTAAACAACAAGAAACCGCGTGAAACAATCCCACCAGCGTTTTCTCAAGTTCCAGGGTACGTAGGGTTCAGACAGAGCATAATTAGTGGAGAATTTGAAGGAGCTCTCTGAAGTATTTGTGTTTAGTAGATTAAGCCCTGGGGATAAGGTGCTGTTCCCTGACCCCCTGACTCCTGGGAAACAAAATTGCACCTCGGTTGGAGGGAATACCAAAATTACATGTAGGCTATTTCTTCAGTCGTCTTTTGCTCGATTCCTCAAGTCCTATCTCATCGCTTCCTTCTCAAAAACGCATTGGAGGAGAAAGTCAGAAAGGAGGAACCATGTCTTCTCCAATACGTTCTGAGGAGCCATAGAGAAAGGAAACAAGGAAAGAATAGTAGAGAATCAACATCTGGAGGTACTTATAAAGCCATTACTATATTTGCCGAATGCTTACTGGAATACGAATGTATTGAGAGCACTAATCAACCCTCTCACACTGAGTAGTGTCAATAATTCATATGGATGAGCTTGGCCCCATTGCACTTTGTGAGTACCTAAGGTCCTGTGCACCGTGCAGACACAGAAGTAAGGCCTGGCTGCGGTGTGTTTTTCACTCTCCTCGAGGTTGTTCACACTGCTAGTTCCACCCACAGGATATTGGAGTAATTATGGTTGTTTCAGGAAATTGGCCCACTTTTACTGGGGTCAGCACTTGTGTGTCACACTGGGAAAGCCAAATAGTGCACATAGCTTAGCCACATAGAGCAGGGGCTGTGTGTGTTTGTGTGTGTGTGTGCCCGGTCGAGGAATGTGTATCACTAATACTGAGAGTAATAACCTGTGAGATGGTCACATTTTACAATCATTATTGTGGAATTACTTGATAGGGATATTGATGGCATTTGTACTTCTTTAACTAATTTTGGTCTTAAAGCAAGGCCAACAGACAAGTTCGTTATTTTCTCCCCCTTCCACTTGGCTCTTCCATTTTTGCGTCAATGCTGCAATTAGTTGGTTGTAATTTTGAGTACAGCAGACATTTCCATATATTTTTGTGAGCTGCATGTGTGACTACTCCACCAGCCCTTTTTATGATAACATTTGCAAAGATTATATATATATTTTTTAATTATGACATTTTTTGATCAATTAGTATATTTGAGTTTAACCATAACATTTCTTGTAATATTTGTTCTGTCTTTTCTGGTGGATTAAACTGAAATTGCAACCAACTTTTTATGGCATGTTTTAATAGCAATATTTTAGATTTTAATTTTCAAATAACCGAAAGTGAGAGATTGTAATCTGATTAAAGGGAAAATGGCCATTCTTGAATATGGGGTGAGACATTTTTACTCATCTGCTAGATAACCAGTTTGGGTTTAAGTATAACTTTTGTGTGACTGAAGACTTTAGGGAGAGGTCTACTGCTTTAATATTTAATCATTTCTGCCCTCTGAATTCATATTTGTTATATAAATAGGCCTGTTTAATTTAGTCTGAAATGCCGTTCCAAATCAAATGGAATATTTTTTGCTCATATAATTAAAAAAACAAGTCACTAGGTGTAGGCAAGACCATAAGCAAATAGGTATACTGGGAAATTACTAAAGAGTTAATCAGGGTGATTATTTTCATTTCCATGGTAGCAAGATCTTGATGGAAGCTTGGGAGGTGTGAGCATGGCCACTAAAGTGCTATGGATAGTTAAAGCCAGGACTAAGTTATTGGCTAGAAAGTCCAAGCTGCTTGATAAGGACTCCATGAGAGTGCTAACCACTGCCCTCATTCAATGCCATTTTTACTACACTGGTACTTCCTGGTTTGGGGGCTTATCTAAGCTTCTGAAGGGGAGCATTTGGCTGTACTGTTGTAGAGACCCATCCACTTGGCAATATGTGGCTGGGGGTTATAGCATTTCTTTCAAATCAAATCAAAGTTTATTTGTCACGTGCAACGAATACAACAGGTTTAGACCCTAAAGTGAAATGCTTACTTACAGGCTCTAACCAGTAGTGCAAAAAAGGTATTAGGTGAACAATAGGTAAGTATAGAAAAAACCCATTAAAAAGACAGTGAAAAATATCAGTAGCAAGGCTATATACAGTAGCTAGGCTATAAAAGTAGCGAGGCTACATACAGACACAGGTTAATCGGGCTGATTGAGGTAATATGTACACAAGACCTACTTCCAAGAAAACAACATCTTAAATGGAATGCAATCAGGTTTTAGGTCTGGACACAGCACTTTTTCAGCAACATTGAAGGTTTTAAATGACATCCACTGTGCTCTTGATAAGAAGTTACATTATGTGTCAGTTTTTATTGATTTGTCAAAGGCTTTTGACACCGTGGACCATGCTGTGTTAGTGCAAAGGTTAAAATGTTGTGGAATTACTGGTCATGCTCTAGATTGGTTTATAAATTACCTATCAAATCGTACACAATGTGTAATGGCGGATGGTTGTAAATCTGAGTCCATAGAGGTGTGCTCAGGTGTTCCGCAAGGTTCTATTTTGGGCCCACTGTTGTTCATTTTGTATATCAACAACATTGGGGTTCTTATTGAAACAGCGGATGTTCATTTTTATGCAGGTGATACGGTTCTTTATTCAAGTGGTAGTAGTTTATCTTTAGCTTTTGAAAATGCCCAAAGAGTATTTAACATCATTCAACAGAATCTGTATGATTTAAAGCTGATTCTAAATTTGGGTAAAACAAAATGCATGGTATTTTCAAATGCCAGGCATGTTACAAATCATGTCATTGCTACATTGGCTGGACATACTACAGAGCAAGTTCAAGTGTACACATATTTGGGTTTGTGGGTTGATGATAAGCTGACCTTCACTGTGCATGTAGAAAGTTGATAAGGAAGCTCCAGCTGAAAACAAGATTTTATTACCAGCATTAGGCTTGTTTTTCTTTTGAGGAAGGGGCTGGCACGATGTACATTACTGTCGGTTTTAGATTTTAGTGATGTTATATATATGCAGGCCTCAGCCACTACCCTGAGAGCACTTGATTCAGTGATTCATGCAGCCCTCAGGTTAATTTAAAATCAGAACCGTCTAACACATCATTGTGATCTCTACAGCGCTGTTGACTGGTCGTCATTGACCTTACGTAGGCTTAAACACTGGTATACACTGATTTATAAGGCCAAATTGGGTAAAATGCCATTTTATCTCTGTTCTTTTTTTAGGCAGGTCAGTAAATAAATATCAATTTGGTCCCATTCTGATTTGCTTCTAACAGTACCAAAAATTAGAACAGGTCATGGTAGAAATAGTTTTAGTTACTTAGCACCTTGGTCCTGGAATTCTCTCCTGAACATTTTAAAATGTGTTGATCTAGTTTCGTTGGTGGAGTTTAAACACTTGATCTATGTATATATCATAGAAGAGTGTAATTGTTTTGAGGCCAGCTGTTTTTAGTCAAGATGTTTGTGTTTTTAATGTAAAATATTTGTGGTACTGTATGTGTGTTTATAGTTTTGTTTAATGTTGTGTTAGTGTATGTAAGTTGTTTTGTCTGAAACGCTGTTCCCTCTGCTGCTATTGGACCAGGTCTCTCTTGGAAAAGAGATATTATCTCAATGAGAAAAAAACTGTATAAATAAAGGTAAAATGAAAAAAATAGAAAATAAATGTACAGTCATGGCCAAAAGTTTTGAGAATGACACAAATATACATTTTCACAAAGTCTGCTGCCTCAGTTTGTATGATGGCAATTTGCATATACTCCAGAATGTTATGAAGAGTGATCAGATGAATTGCAATTAATTGCAAAGTCCCTCTTTGCCATGCAAATTAACTGAATCCCCCCAAAATATTTCCACTGCATTTCAGCCCTGCCACAAAAGGACCAGCTGACATCATGTCAGTGATTCTCTCATTAACACAGATGTGAGTGTTGACGAGGACAAGGCTGGAGATCACTCTGTCATGCTGATTGAGTTCGAATAACAGACTGGAAGCTTCAAAAGGAGGGTGGTGCTTGGAATCATTGTTATTTCTCTGTCAACCATGGTTACCTGCAAGGAAACACGTGCCGTCATCATTGCTTTGCACAAAAAGGGCTTCACAGGCAAGGATATTGCTGTCAGTAAGATTGCACCTAAATCAGCCATTTATTGGATTATCAAGAACTTCAAGGAGAGCGGTTCAATTGTTGTGAAGAAGGCTTCAGGGCGCCCAAGAAAGTCCAGCAAGCGCCAGGACCGTCTCCTAAAGTTGATTCAGCTGTGGGATCGGGGTACCACCAGTACAGAGCTTGCTCAGGAATGGCAGCAGGCAGGTGTGAGTGCATCTGCACGCACAGTGAAGCGAAGACTTTTGGAGTATGGCCTGATGTCAAGAAGGGCAGCAAAGAAGCCACTTCTCTCCTGGAGAAACATCAGGAACAGACTGATATTCTGTAAAAGGTACAGGGATTGGACTGCTGAGGACTGGGGTAAAGTCATTTTCTCTGATGAATCCCCTTTCTGATTGTTTGGAGCATCCGGAAAAAAGCTTGTCCGAAGAAGACAAGGTGAGCGCTACCATCAGTCCTGTAAAGCAAAAAGCCTCCTGAGACCATTCATGTGTGGGGTTGCTTCTCAGCCAAGGAAGTGGGCTCACTCACAATGTTGCCTAAGAACACAGCCATGAATAAAGAATGATACCAACACATTCTCCAAGAGCAACTTCTCCCAAACATCCAGAAACAGTTTGGTGATGAACAATGCCTTTTCCAGTATGATGGAGCACCTTGCCATACGTCAAAAGTAATAACTACGTGGCTTGGGGAACAAAACTTCGATATTTTGGGTCCATGGCCAGGAAACTCCCCAGACCTTAATCCCATTGAGAATTTGTGGTCAATCCTCAAGAGGCGGGTGGACAAACAAAAAACAACAAATTCTGACAAACTCCAAGCATTAATTATGCAAGAATGGGCTGCCATCAGTCCGGATGTGGCCCAGAAGTTAATTGACAGCATGCCATGGTGGATTGCAGAGGTCTTGAAAAAGAAGGTTCAACACTGCAAATATTGTCTCTTTACATCACCTTCATGTAATTGTCAATAAAAGCCTTTGACACTTATGAAATGCTTGTAATTATACTTCAGTATTCCATAGTAACATCTGACAAAAATATCTAAAGACCCTGAAGCAGCAAACTTTATGAAAATGTATATTTGTGTCATTCTCAAAACTTTTGGCCACAACTGTAGATATGGTTACTATGCATATATGATGAACAGAGAGTAGCAGTAGCCAATGAGCGGGAGCACTGGTTGGTCCGGGCAATTGAGGTAGTATGTACATGAATGTATTGTTCAAGTGACAATGCATATTTGATCAACTGAGAGTAGCAGCAGCGTAAAATAAGGGTTGGGGGGGCACACAGTGCAAATAGTCTGGGTAGCCATTTGATTACCTGCTCAGGAGTCTGATGGCTTGGGGGTAAAAGCTGTCGACCCATCAATTTAGACAAGTGTGTCTGGGTAAGTGTTATCTAATATTTATAAAATATTTTTTATCTGGACACTTCCTGTTTACATGGAATTTTTCCTTATTGTAGGCTACTACTTTTACCACATTTGTTCTTAATCTTTACTACACCACTCACTGTTTAGCACCTCATGCGAATCCTTAAAAAGATGGGTGGGGCTGGCTTAAGAGGGCGTGAACAATGCTGAATGGGTGTAGACAAAGGAGAGTTCTCCAGTAGGTACCAAATATTCAAAGACTATTCTCTCAAAACTTGGTATTTACAAGTCTGTCAACTTTCAACGCAGAATTACTTTCCCATTGTTCCTCAAATGCAGTGTATGATATACCATTTTGTAGCTCTGAGTCTCTACTTTTATCCAATGTACCTACAAGTGACTATGCAAGTCACTCTGCTATACCTACAGTTGAAGTAGGAAGTTTACATACACCTTAGACAAATATATTTAAACTCAGTTTTTCAAAATTCCTGACATTTAATCCTAGTAAAAATGTCCTGTTTTAGGTAATTTAGGATCACTACTTTATTTTGAGAATGTGAAATGTCAGAATAATAGTGGAGAGAATTATTTATTTCAGCTTTTATTTCTTTCATCACATTCTCAATGGGTCAGACCTTGTGGGACATTGTGAAGATGCTGGAGGAAACAGGTACAAAAGTATCTTTATCCACAGTAAAACGAGTCCTATATGACATAACCTGAGCGGCAGCAAGGAAGAAGCCACTGCTCCAAAACCACCATAAAAAAGCCAGACTACGTTTTGCAACTGCTCATGGGGACAAAGATCATACTTTTTAGAGAAATGTCCTCTGGTCTGATGAAACAAAAATAGAACTGTTTTGCCATAATGACCATCATTATGTTTGGAGGAAAAAGGGAGAGTCTTGTAAGCCAAAGAACACCATCACAACAGTGAAGCACGGCGGTGGCAGCATCATGTTGTGGGGGTGCTTTGCTGCAGGAGGGACTGGTGCACTTCACAAATTAGATGGCAATATGAGGAAGGAAAATGATGTGGTTATATTGAAGCAACATCTCAAGACATCAGTCAGGAAGTTAAAGCTTGGTCGCAAATGGTTCTTCCAAATAGACAGTGACCCCAAGCATACTTCCAAAGGTGGGGCAAAATGGCTTAAGGACAACAAAGTCAAGGTATTGGAGTGACCATCACAAAGCATTGACCTCAATCCCATAGAACATTTGTGGGCAGAACTGAAAATGTGTGTGCGAGCAAGGAGGCCTACAAACCTGACTCAGTTACACCAGCTCTGTAAGGAGGAATGTCCAATATTCACCCAACTTATTGTGGGAAGCTTGTGGAAGACTACCCGAAACGTTTGACCCAAGTTAAACAATTTATAGGCAATGCTACCAAATACTAATTGGGTGTATGTAAACTTCTGAACCACTGGAAATGTGATGAAAGAAATAAAAGCTTAAATAAATCATTCTCTACTATTATTCTGACATTTCATGATCTTAAAATAAAGTGATGATCCTAATTGACCTAAAACAGGGAATGTTTTCAAGGATTAAATATCAGAAGTTTTGAAAAACTGAGTTTAAATGTATTTGGCTAAGGTGTATGTAAACTTCCAACTTCAACTGTCTATCTCACTAGGTCATGATATTTAAGCCTCCATATATCCACGATATTCGTGATTTCCTTAAGTGTATAAGGGTGATATTTTGTAGTCTGATTTGATGTATTTAAAACCGTATTATAATCTCCCACCATAATAATAGAGTCTTGTGTTGCTTGTAGGCTTGATAAATTATTATATACTGAACAAAAATGTAAACGCAACATGTAAAGTTTTGGTCCCATGTTTCATGAGCTGAAATAAAAGATTCCAAAAATGTTCCATATGCACTAAAAGTGTAATTTTCTAAAATTTTGTGCAGAAATGTGTTTAAATCCCTGTTGGTGAGCGTTTCTTCTTTGCCAAGATAATCCATCCACCTGAGAGGTGTGGCAAATAAAGAAGCTGATTATCATAAACAGCATTATCATTACACAGGTGTACCTTGCATTAGGGACAATAAAAGGCCACTCTAAAATGTGTAGGTTTGTCACACAACACAACACAATGCCACAGATGTCCCAAGTTTTGAGGGAGTGTGCAATTGGTATGCTGACTGTAGGAATGTCCGCCAGAGCTGCTGCCAGAGAATTTAATGTGCATTTCTCTAACGTAAGCCGCCTGTTTTAGAGAATTGGTAGTTTGTCCAACCAGCCTTACAACCGCAGACCACATGTAACCACGCCAGCCCAGGACCTCCACATCTAGCTTCTTCACCTACGGGTTCATCTGAGACCCAGACCACATGTAACCACGCCAGCCCAGGACCTCCACATCTAGCTTCTTCACCTACGGGTTCATCTGAGACCAGCCACCCAGACAGCTGATGAAACTTAGGAGTATTTCTGTCTGTAATAAAGCCCTTTTGCAGGGAAAAATACATTCTGATTGGCTGGGCCTTGCTCCCCAGTGGGTGGACCTGGCTTCCAAATGGATGGGCCTATGAAATCCATAGATTAGGGCCTAATGATTTTACTTAAATTTACTGATTTCCTTATATGAACTGTAACTTAGTAAAATCACAGAAATGTTTGCATGTTGCATTTATATTGTTATTCCGTATTTACAGTATGTTTTCAAAGAAGCATGGATCATCATTATTCTTATACTCTGCTTTCAAGTAGAATGACGAATCTATCACTTACATTACTATGTGAATTTGGTCGAGTCGTCCAAAAAGCTACATATTGGCATTTTAACTAGGACACAGTTACAGTAAAGATCCATATTATTATATTATTTGAATGTTCTCCATAGGTAGGATTGCATATTTCCATCTTCTTTGGTCCAATTAATATATAAAAATGTGAGGCTATTTTAGGAAAATAAAAAATTTCTCAAGTTTAAGGCCGTCTTAAATCATCTAAATACAGTACTCTTGAGTATAGGGTTACATACCGTCAGTGCGTGGTCATGTTGGTACGTTTTCTCACTCACAGTCAATCATTGCTGTGACCCTTGCAACGCCATGGGCCCAGTAGTGTGTTGTAGTGGATCACTTTTTATGAGCAAGTGAAGGGTGGTGTTCGAGAGGACACAACCAAGGTTCCCATGCTGCTAACCTCTGAGGTCCTGCCAAAATGTGTTTATATATTTATTTATTTATTACTTTACAGCCTTCCTTTTTGTTTATTTGAGAGCGTTACTCCATAATTAGCTTCCTCTTCTGAAGCTTTTGTTTCACTAAAGACGATCTGTTTCCGATAATCTGACATTGAAGCTGATCTCCTAAAATTAAGTTGGCCCTTGCCAACTTCACCCATTGCCGATCATGTGTTTGAGGGTTTCAAAACAAACATAGAGGATACAAGGAATGTGGTTTGGCTGGTTAGGTACCAGCAAGGAGTACATTCTGGTCTGCTTTACTTTTGGGAGAATGAGATAAACAGGATGTTTGCGAGAGCTTAAAAAATATGCTATTTTAAGCCTTGCCAGTTATTGTTTGGTTTGGTTTCTCAAATGATTGGCTCGCCTGGTTCACCAACTACAACTACTACCCACCATTGCGACCTGTACGCTCTCTTTGGCTGGCCCTCGCTTCATACTCGTCGCCAAACCCACTGGCTCCAAGTCATCTACAAGACCCTGCTAGGTAAATTCCCCCTTATCTCAGCTCACTGGTCACCATAGCATCACCCACGTGTAGCACGTGCTCCAGCAGGTATATCTCTCTGGTCACCCCCAAAACCAATTCTTTCTTTGGCCGCCTCTCCTTCCAGTTCTCTGCTGCCAATGACTGGAACGAACTACAAAAATCTCTGAAACTGGAAACACTTATCTCCCTCACTAGCTTTAAGCACCAGCTGTAAGAGCAGCTCACAGATTACTGCACCTGTACATAGCCCACCTATAATTTAGCCCAAACAGCTACCTCTTTCCCTACAGTATTTATTTTATTTATTTATTTGTTTTGCTCCTTTGCACCCCATTATTTTTATTTCTACTTTGCACATTCTTCCACTGCAAATCTACCATTCCAGTGTTTTACTTGCTATATTGTATTTACTTTGCCACCATGGCCTTTTTTTGCCTTTACCTCCCTTATCTCACCTCATTTGCTCACATCGTATATAGACTTGTTTCTACTGTATCATTGACTGTATGTTTGTTTTACTCCATGTGTAACTCTATGTCGTTGTATGTGTCGAACTGCTTTGCTTTATCTTGGCCAGGTCGCAATTGTAAATGAGAACTTGTTCTCAACTTGCCTAACTGGTTAAATAAAGGTTAAATAAAAAATAAAAAATTGATGGTGACAGCGGTGACACTTTATTTTGGGGGTATTTTCATTTTATTCAGAGAGGGATAGGATGAAATGAGTGGGGAACAACAGAGAGAGGGAATGAAGAATAGTAGTGGGGCTGGGATTCGTACCCACGCTGGGGAGGGGTGGAGGAATACTGTATGTGCTGCAGGTGTTGGCGTTACCTGTTAAACAAGCCTCAGGCACGGATACCGCACTTAGACATCCCGCGGTAAGACATTAGGACTTGCTATTCAGTGTATTTTCTTCCTCTCTTGTCTCTTAGATCCGTGTGTACATAAACTCCGTGGGCCAGCGGAAAGAGAGCCACAAGACGGACCTCATCGCCCTCCTCTTTCTCTCCACCAACTCCATCGTGGACCCCTGGGTGTTCATCTTCCTCAGCCCGTCAGTGCTGCGCTTCTTCTGGGGAGCGTTGTGCAAGGTGCCCCTCCTGCGCTCCAGGTAGTCCTTCTTCAAGTCTTCCCTGGGGAAGGACACGCCCGCCCAGCTGGAGCTGTGCCATCCCAGTGCTTCCTCTGAGTTCATCCACCCCCCATGTCCACGCAGATGGTTTGACCCGCTGATGTATTGGTCCTGATTGGGGCCAATAGAATAGAGCTGCTGCCCACATGTCCCGGCCTGCCCAGTGGTCTGGTTCTTTGGCGGGGGAAGAGGTGTTGAGGTGTTGAGCTACAACAGCTGGACAAGCCGATCAGCAACCTACACATTCCTGCAAACGTAGGCTGCAGCGTTCTTGTTTTAGAACAAGCTCTGAGAGGCTCAAATTGGAAGACTCCGGAGGCCAGCAGCAGACGGACAGTTGGACTCGAACTCCAAGGAGAGTGGGGTTGCATTACGGGTCATGTTCTTAAAAGCACTACACGTTATATGTTCTTACAGCATGGACTCCCAAACCAGAGACCACTACAAGGACAGCAACATAGGATTCACAACACTGAAGGGACTAAATCAGATAAGGACTGTATTTTATATGAGTTGATCATGTTCCAGAGGCTTGCGTTGTTGGCGCCATGCCCTTTTAGCATGCCCCGGGACTCCCAGGGAAGTTTCTTTGTATTGAGATGTTCCTTCCACTATCATATGACATCCTTGTGATTTGGGGAATTGCGTATCATGAATAGAACATTCAGAGACTACATCCATGTGATGCAAGCTGGATTCACACACACTATCCCTGCTCCCTGCAGCTATGATCTGTTCACCTCTCCTCCCACTGGGTGCTCACCTCGAAAAGCCAAAGGGCAAGAGCTCGAGAATGACATTTATTTTTGACACCTTCTTTTGTCAAATGGTTGAGTGGCACTATGAACTTGGAACCAGATGTCGGTTATTTGAAGTTGGGTAGCATGCAAAATGTATGTGGTGATGTTATGCTGGAATCGTAAGAAGATAAAGGAGGTGTCCTCTGTATTCTTGAGGTTTCTTTGTGATGAAATGACAGCCTGAGTATTTATTATGATGTGTGTTCAGATCTCATTGATGTATTAATGCACCCGAAGCTGACAAGGAGTTTATGATGTTCAGTGTGCAGTTCTAAATCTGTCGTTCCCGTGTGCACGTGTGTGTGTCAGTGTCAAAGAGATGGCACCGAAAATACATGATGTATACAGGGAATCCTACCATGTGCCTATTATACCTATTGTTCATGTATTCACGTTAATCAGTACTGCGGAAGATCCTGATTGAGACTGACAGACGTGTATTAATGTGCCAGCGTGTGTGTGTGCGCCAGTGGGTGTGTGTACGTTTGTGCATTTGTGTGTATGCGTGTGTTAACACTTCTGTAAATATGCGCCTGACTCATCCATCCGTCAGCCTTTATTCGCCCAACCCTTTCTGGAACCCCACCTCCTGTCATAGGCCCACGTCAGGGATGGCATCCAGATGTGTGTTTTAACAAAGTTAGACTCTTAACCACCCCTTTAAAAAGTTATTACTCTTCCATAATCAAAACAAACTGAGGGATCTGACGAGCTCCACCAATAGAACTTGCACAAGCAAATCAGATGCTCATGTGACCTTTGGGAGACAACATTAGATTAACAACATGCAGAGCCTTGAATTGGATCCCTAGTCACGAATACTAACGAAATAAACAGAATAATGACATCATAATTATATGGAGTTAATTACATTGCAGCTGGCTCCCCGGGAACAGGCATACGATTTTGATTACAAATGTGATTAATTCGGTTTATTCTCTGGATTGATTAATAAAGCCGATTAGTCATGTCATTTGCATGTCCTGGGTCATGTTCATTAGGCACAGAACAAAAGATAAATGGACCGAAACGGAGGAACTAGCTGAACTTTTCCAATAAGAAAAGCTCAATTTCTGTTTTAGCTGCCATAGCTACGGTCTGTTATGGTAAGGCGGCCTAAGGTCCCCTGCCTCGTGGTGGGAGGATGTTTAATGGATTTATATTCTCAAGCTCCTGCAAAGGGGAATGGGAGACCAGAGGCACAAACCTCCTCTTCCAGAGTGCCTTCAGAAAGTACTCACACCCCTTAACCTTTTCTACATTTTGTTGTGTTACAAAGTGAGAATTATTTGTTTTCAATTGTCCTTTTTGGTCAACTATCTACACAAAATACTTTGCACATCTGGATTGTACAATATTTGCCCATTATTATTATTTATTTTTAATTCAAGCTGTGTCAAATAGTTTGTTAATCATTGCTAGAAAGCCATTTTCAAGTCTTGCCATAGATTTTCAAGCTGATTTATGTCAAAACTGTAACTAGGCCACTCAGGAACATTCAATGTTGTCTTGGTCTTGTGTTTTAGGCTATTGTCCTGCTGAAAGGTGAATTAGTCTCCCAGTGTCTGTTGAAAAGAAGACTGAATCAGGTTTTCCTCTAGAATTTAGCCTGTGCTTAGCTGTATTCCGTTTATTTGTATCCTAAAAAACTCCCTAGTCCTTTCTCCGTTGACAAGCATACTCATAACATGGTACTCAGTGATGTGTTGGATTTGCCCCAAACATAATGCCTTGTATTCAGGATAAAAAGTAAATTTCTTTGGCACATTTTTTTTATTACCTAAGTGCCTTGTTGCAAACATGACACATGTTTTGGAATATTTGTATTCTGTACAGGCTTAATTCTTTCCACTCTGTCATTTAGGTTAGTATTGTGGAGTAACTACAATATTGTTGATCCATCCACATTTTTCTCATATCACAACCATTAAACTCTGTAATTGTTTTTAAAATACCCATCGGCTTCATGGTGAAATCTCTGAGCAGTTTATTTCCTCTCCGGCAACTGAGTTAGGAAGGACGCTTTGTAGGGACTGGGTGTATTGGTACACCATTCAAAGCCTAATTAATAACTTCACCATGCTCAAAGGGATATTCAGCTTTTTTTATATACACATTGACCAACTGGTGCCCTTCTTTGCAAGGCACTAAAAAACCTCCCTGGTCTTTGTGGTTGAATCTGTGCTTGAAATGCAGTACTCGGTTCAGGGACCTTACAGATAATTGATTGTGTGGGGTGCAGAGATGGGGTAGTCATTCAAAAATCATGTTAAACACTATTGAACACATGTAATTTTTGTGATTTATTATGCACATTTTTACTCCTGAGCTTAGGCTTGCCATAACAGAGGAGTTGAATGTAAATGTAAATGCCTCAAGACATTTACAGCTTTAATTTTTTTTATTAATCTACAAAATGTTCTACAAACAAAATTTTACTTAACTTTATGGGGTATTGTGTGTAGATCAGTGACACAAAATCTCAATTTAATCACAAAAAAAGGGTGTGTGAATACTTTCTGAAGGCACTGTATGTAATCAATGGCTGAAGCCATGGCAACCCACCACTAGCCCTGCAGCAGATACACAATTCAGAAGTGCTTAACAAATGTGTGTCTTTGTGCTTCCTTTATCAGATAAGATGATTCACCTTGTCCGTTTTAAGAAAATGTGTTATTGATACAGTTTCTGTTCAAAGTCATTTCACATTTCAAAAGGAACCCGTAATATTTTAGAGAGAGCAGCATGCATCAATCTGCTGAACATATCTCTCTTTGGGTGCATCCCAAATAGCACCCTATTCTCTACATACTGCACTTTTATATATATACGGTAGGGTATAGGGTGCCATTTGGGACATAACACACTGGGCACAAACTTGTTTCAATGTAACTTGTCAACGTATTGTGATGTGGAATCTACATAGATAGAAAATCATCAAACTGTTGTTTTGAGGGTGAAATTTCAACCACAGGATTATGTTATCATAGTAAACAAATTTGAAAATAGACAAACATCTATCTTTTTAAAACAATTCAGTCACTCATCGGAGAGGGAAAGAAATGTGTTTATCACCAACTGCAATGTGGTGTCTGTTAATGTGGCACGCGTCGCCAAGAGCTGCCATCCTCCCAGACGTGATCATTTGATTCCCCTCGTTCAACCTGTCTGGTGTCATTTGGGTTCAGCTGACTCGTACGTTCTGCACATTTATAATGTACACGTGGTTGCCTTGACGGAAACCCAACGTGACATATTCCAGGCCTTACCTACGTATCATTGCAGGCTATGATAATTTCAAGAAAGGCAGCTCGAAAACAAAGTCAAAGTATGTCCTTTTTTGCCTTGTTGCTTGCAGCTAGTACGGTTTGTGTCTCAACGGCCGATTTTTGTTTTTTAAATGTGTCAATAAAATGATTGATGTTTTGGTTTTGTAACATGACATAATAAAGCTGGTACCACTACAGATGATTTCTGTGCCATGTTCTTTTTCCCCGCCTTTTGTCAGCTACTCTACTATTTCCTGTGAGACAGTTATCACCTAAACCGAGGGCCAAATCACGAGATCCAAAATGTCAGCACTGTTTCGTCCTTCATCAAAAATTCAATTCAATCTCATATTATTAAAGATGTCCTTGTTAATATAATTATCTCTTGGCATCCCTGGGTTTAATGGGTGCAGAGGGAGAAAGCATTCGCAAAGTTGATATGTGTTTACTGCGTTCCTCGGGACAGGAAAAGGCAGGGCACTGGTAGATCTACAGAAGAGAGTCAGAAAGGGGCAGACAGGAAACAGCTGCTATGTGGCATGTTGATCGATAGGAGTGCGGCTGGTTAGACGCACGCACACACACACACACACACACACACACACACACACACACACACACACACACACACACACACACAGAGTTCAAGTGAGATAGGGGAGACCTCATGGGTGGAGAGTGCTAAATGCCAATCGTAAAGGCCAAACATCTCAAAAATGACTCAAGCACTTGAAGAAAGATTAGCAATGCATACTCAGAGATAGATGGTACATGAATAAATATACATACCCTTCCGTTCAAAAGTTTGGGTCACTTAGAACTGTTGTTGTTTTTGAAAGAAAAGCAATTTTTTTGTCCATTTAAAATAGCATAAAATTGATGGGAAATACAGTGTAGACATTGTTAATATTGTAAAGGACTATTGTAGCTGGAAATGGCAGTTTTTTTGTGGAATATCTACATAGGCGTATAGAGGCCCATTATCAGCAACCATCACGCCTGTGTTCCAATGGCAAGTTGTGTTAGCTAACCCAAGTTTATCCCTTTAAAAGGATAATTGATCATTAGAAAACCCTTTTGCAATTGTTAGTACAGCTGACACCTGTTCTGATTAAAGAAGCAATAAAACTGTCCTTCTTTAGACTAGTTGAGTATCTGGAGCATCAGCATTTGTTGGTTCGCTTACAGGCTCAAAAAGGCTAGAAACAAAGAACATTCTTCTGAAACTCGTCAGTCTATTCTTGTTCTGGAAAATGAAGGCTATTCCATATGAGAAATTGACAAGAAACTGAAGATCTCGTACAACGCTGTATACTACTCCCTTCAAAGAACAGCGCAAACTGGCTCTAATCAGAATAGAAAGAGGAGTGGGAGGCCCCGGTGCACAACTGAGCAAGAGGACAAGTACATTAGTGTGTCTAATTTGAGAGACCGACGCCTCACAAGTACTTAACTGGCAGCTTCATTAAATAGTACCCGCAATACACCAGTCTCAACATCAACCGTGAAGAGGCGACGCCGGGATGCTGCCCTTCAAGACAGAGTTGCAAAGAAAAAGCCATCTCACAGACTAGCCAATAAAAAATTAAGAGGGGCAAAAGACAACAGACACTGGACAGAGGAAGACTGGACGAATCTAAGTTTGAGGTGTTTGGATCACAAAAAATAACATTCGTGTGATGCAGAAAGAAAAAAAAATAAGATGCTGAAGGAGTGCTTGACGTCATCTGCCAAACATGGTGGAGGCAATGTGATGGTCTGGGGGTGCTTTGGTGGTGGTAAAGTGGGAGTTTTGTACAGGGTAAAAGGGGTCTTGAAGAAGGAAGGCTATCACTCCATTTTGCCATGCGATACCCTATGGACGGCGCTTAATTGGAACCAATTTCCTCCTACAACAGGACAATGACCTAAAGCACAGCTCCAAACTATGCAAGAACAATTTAGGGAAGAAGCAGTCAGCTGGTATTCTGTCTATAATGGTGTGGCCAGCAGTCAACGGATCTCAACCCTTTGAGCTGTTGTGGGAGCAGCTTGACCGTATGGTACGTAAGAAGTGCCCATCAAGCCAATCCAACTTGTGGGAGGTGCTTCAGGAAGAATGGGGTGAAATCTCTTCCGATTACCTCAACAAACTGACAACTAGAATGCCAAAGGTCTGCAAGGCTGCAAATGGACGATTCTTTGACGAAAGCAAAGTTTGAAGGACACAATTATTATTTCTAACCTGGTCAACGTCTTGACTATATTTGTCACGACTTCCGCCAAAGTCGGTTCCTCTCCTTGTTCGGGCGTCATTCGGCGGTCGACGTCACCAGTCTTGCAGCCATCGCCGATCCACCTTTAATTTTCCATTTGTTTTGTCTTGTTTTCCCACACACCTGGTTTACATTCCCTCATTGCTTGTCATGTATTTAACCTTCTGTTCCACTCATGTCTCTGTGTGAAATTGTTTGTTGTAAAGGGTTTGTGCACTCTGACTGGTTTGTGACGGGTTATTTTGTACCCATATGTTGTTGTTCTGGGTGCCGTTGGTTTTGCATATTAAACTGCTCCGGTTATTACCCAGTTCTACTCTCCTGCGACTGACTTCCCTGCAGCCAGTCACGCTCCTTACAATATTTCCTATTCATTTTGCAACTAATTTCATGTATGTTTTCATGGAAAACAAGGACATTTCTAAGTGACCCCAAACACACTGAAATATGGGTATTGGGTAAGTAAAGTTATTCCATTGATTTTAATATTCACCACTGGTACATCTGTCTACACACAAACACACAGATAAGCCTCTGATCTAGCTTTTGATGGTGTTTGTTTGTAGGCGTATGCACATCTGGTGTGCATGCACACACACCAATAAGCAACTGATCTGTCCATCTTTTGATACTGTGTGTGCGGCAGTCATGGCTGCTTTAGTGATAAACCTCTTGCTGAGCAGAGGACTTGAGTGTTCCCTGGCGCCAGCCCCCTGCCTCGGGCTACAAAGGGGATATTTGGCAGTTTGGCACTGTTGAAGCAGTGTGTGTGTGCATGCATGTGTGCAAGGTGTGTGTGTCAGCATCATGACTTCCCTGGAAATTGCAACCCCTTATACACATCTCACCGTCTCCCAGAGTCAAGGTACTGTATGCACCAGGAATTACTGGAAAGTCTGTACCACAATGCGTCACTATCTTACAGTATATTACTCATCTAAGAGTAGTTTGATTGAACCCAATGAGTCCCACCATCGCAACGTCGCGATTTAGGACTTCTAACCCCTTTTAAACATTGTGTGTTTGAGCTACATACTTCTGGGTTGTACCATTAGAATTGTCTATTTCTTCTGTATCCGTTACCAACCGTTAGACTCTGTGATTAACGGGGGCTGAGCTATAACCGTGTTCGTGGATCCAGAAGGGGCCAAGGTCTTTTTTACAAAAATGTTTTTAGTCAGAATGCTTTGGTCTACAAACTATTAAACGTTATCTATGAAAAGCTGAGACAAGTTTTGCTCTGATGCTCACAAACTACACAAGTCATCAGAAGGTAAAGGGTTCTACCACGTAGACGATCATAAGTAAGTGTATATAATGTAATAAGCTCACATAGTGGCTGTCAGAAACTCCAAACAGTTGTCACTCATATTTAAAATATCCAGTAATGCATATTGTTCTCTTTTTTCCAGTTTCAATTTTTTAAAGTTTCACACCAAATTCAATTTTAATATCATAAAAGTACAAACATATAGACCAGTATGTTCACAATATAAAAGAAAACACAAAAATACATTAAATCTGTCAATTAATATTCCCTTCACAGACAATACATAGAAACTAGTAATTACCTTTCAGGCTGTTCTGTCACATTTAAAGTTATTGTCAAAAGATCTGCACAGATAAACTGTTTCATTACAAATA
Source organism: Oncorhynchus masou masou (assembly GCF_036934945.1). Classification (NCBI taxonomy): domain Eukaryota; kingdom Metazoa; phylum Chordata; class Actinopteri; order Salmoniformes; family Salmonidae; genus Oncorhynchus; species Oncorhynchus masou. The sequence continues at coordinate 45,627,199 of NC_088243.1, forward strand.
AATCAAACAATGAAAACCCATGCCTGTTCTCTTACACATTGATGGTGTATCAATACACCCAGCCACTACATAGATACAGGCGTCCTTCCTAACTCAGTTGCCGGAGAGGAAGGAAACCACTCAGTGATTTCACCATGAGGCGAATGGTGACTTTAAAACAGTTTAATGGCTGATAGGAGAAAACTGAGGATGGATCAAAAAATTGTAGTTACTCCACAATACTAACCTATATGACAGAATAGAAAGAAGGAAGCCTGTACAGAGTAAAAATATTCCAAAACATGCATCCTGTTTGCAATAAAGCACTAAAGTAAAACTGCAAAAAAATGTGGCAAAGAAATTAAATTCATGTCCTGAATACAAGTGTAATGTTTGGGCCAAATCCAACACAACACATCACTGAGTACAACTCTTCATATTTTCAAACATGGTGTTGGCTGCATCATGTTATGGGTATGCTTTTCATCAGCAAGGACTAAGGAGTTTTTTTAGGATAAAAAGAAACGGAATACAGCTAAGCACAGGCAAAATCCTTGAGGAAAACCTGGTTCAGTCTGCTTTCCAACAGACCCTGGGAGACAAATTCACCTTTCAGCAGGACAATAACCTTAAACACAAGGCCAAATGTACACTGGAGTTGCTTACCAAGACGACATTGAATGTTCCTGAGTGGCCTAGTTACAGGTTTGACTTACATTGCCTTGAAAATCTATGGCAAGACTTGAAAATGGCTGTCAAGCAATGATCAACAAACAATTTGACAGAGCTAGAAGAATATTTTTAAGAATATTGTTCAAATATTGTACAATCCAGGTGTGCAAAGCTCTTAGAGACTCACAGCTGGAATCACTGCCAAAGGTGATTCTAACACCCAGGGGTGTGAATATTTATGTAAATGAGATATTTCTGTATTTAATTCTCAATACATTTGAAATAAAATCTAAAAACATGTCAATTAGCTTCCAATGGAGGAAATGCTAACATAGCTTAACTCGATCAAAAATATATTTATACTCAAATTAGACACCATTGTAAAGTTAGATGAACTTGATATCTCAATAATTGAAGTCATATTTCGTACTTGTGTCCATTACTAAACATCTTACACAGGGAGAAAGAAGACACAGGAGATAAGTTTGTTTTTCAGTCTGGCAGTTTTATCCTCTTTATGGCTATAGAAGAACTTTATGTGTTCTATACCCTCACGCTCCTGCAGCGCCCCCTAGTGGTACACACTGGATAACATTGTTCCCATTGGAGGTTCATGAAAACTGAAGAAGAAAAAAAAAAAAACACAAAAAAGATAATAGCTTCGAAAAAAAGTTTCTCAAAACAGTAAATTGTGACCAACATATGTTGTGTGTATCACATGCTCCTTGACAAAAACAAGATAGCTCCTGACATTCCTACATATTTACAACTCGTTAACTTTCTTCCACACTTTAGGTCCTTTAGTACACATGGGTGGGGAATTGGTAAGGAGGTGGGAAGTGGCAAGTTGTTCCCCATACTAGCAAATAAGGTGCATTATAAGCCCCTATTGAGGTGACTGTAAGATGTGTAGTGAAGGCTGACCTAGTGTATAGTATATGAACATCTGTCCCTACTGGATCGTCTGACTTGTTCAGTGTGCGAGGCATTTACTGGGGAATTTATAGATCACTCTGTCAGGACCCGGTTACGAACCTGGGTCTCCGGAGTGAGAAACAGTCACTTAACCAACTGAGCCACGAATAGTCAGCAGAACCCAGAAGGTGAGGCAGACACAGCAGTACTTAAGACGGTGTATTTAATAAAGTAAAAAGGAGAAGTCCTTCAATACAAAAAATGGCAAATCCAAAAGGTGGTAGGAATAGTACAAAAAAGCCTCAAGAGATACTCAAAAACAAAAACAGAATTCCACAAGAGCATCCACCGGAATCGACAAGAATACACAGAACACTAGGGCTGGGTGCTAACATACAAACACAGAGCACAGAACTGAGGGAAACTAAGGGTTTAAATACAATCAGGGGAAACGAGGCACAGGTGCAAATAATAATGGGGAACAAGGGAAAAAACATGAGGTCAAAAAGCACAATGGGGGCATCTAGTGACCAAAACCCGGAACAACCCTGGCCAAATCCTGACACACTCTTCAGTAACTGGTTCTTCACACTGTTTGTGTGAAAAGTGCGTGTTTACTGTGAACACTGAAGCTGTACCCGCTTTAAGATACAGTTTCAGACAGTGGTAGATTAGGCTATTTCGGCTATTTGATCGTAATGTAGGCCTATCAGATTGGCATACCATCAAAAATTGCATCCCATAACATTTTAACATGGAAATAGCTGTTCTATCATACAGCCTCCAGTAGCAGCCAATGTGTGGTGTTCAGCGTAGGCCTACACTCCATGAGACTATTTTTTTTAAACATGCTGGGCTACATGCAGCTCTCGCTTTGATCACGAAACAAGCTCATCTATTCACGACCGATCATGCTATAAGCACATTCCATTTCAAAGTGAATGACACAGATCCATATACAGTTGAAGTCGGAAGTTTACAGACACTTAGGTTGGAGTCATTAAAACTCATTTTTCAACCACTCCACAAATTTCTTGTTAACCTGTTGATGCTCTGGGGGCGCTATTTCATTTTTGGATGAAAAACGTTCCCGTTTTAAACAAGATATTTTGTCACAAAAAGATGCTCGACTATGCATATAATTGATAGCTTTCGAAAGAAAACACTCTGACGTGTCCAGAACTACCAAGATATTTTCTGTGCGTGCCCTAGAACGTGAGCTTCAGGCAAAACCAAGATGAGACGGCATCCAGGAAAAGAGCAGGACTTTTGAAGCTCTGTTTTCCATTGTCTCCTTATATGGCTGTGAACGCGAGAGGAGTGAGTCAACCCTTTCTGTCGTTTCCCCAAGGTGTCTGCAGCATTGTGACGTATTTGTAGGCAGATCATTGGAAGATTGACCATAAGAGACCACATTTACCAGGTGTCCGCTCGGTGTCCTGCGCCGAAATTGGTGCGCAAAAGTCAGCTGCCAGTATTTTTCCATGGGATTCAGAGAGGAAAGCAAGCTTCCACGAACGATATATCAATGAAGAGATATGTGAAAAACACCTTGAGGATTGATTCCAAACAACGTTTGCCATGTTTCGGTCGATATTATGTAGTTAATTCGGAAAAGGTTTTACGTTGTAGGTGACTGAATTTTCGGTTCGTTTCGGTAGCCAGATGCAATGTAGAAAACGGAACGATTTCTCCTACACACAGACGCTTTCAGGAAAAACTGCGCATTTGGTATGTAACTGAGAGTCTCCTCATTGAAAACATCAGAAGCTCTTCAAAGGTAAATGATTTTATTTATTTGGTTATCTGGTTTTTGTGAAAATGTTGCGTGCTAAATGCTACTCAAAATGCTATGCTAGCTTTGCATACTCTTACACAAATTAGTCAATTTCTATGGTTCAAAAGCATATTTTGAAAATCTGAGATGACAGTGTTGTTAAGAAAAGGCTAAGCTTGAGAGCAGGCGCATTATTTTCATTTTATTTGCGATTTTCAGAAATCGTTAACGTTGCGTTATGCTAATGAGCCTGAGGCTTTAGTCACGATCCCGGATCCGGGATGGGGAGTTTCAAGAAGTTAACAAACTATAGTTTTGGCAAGTCGGTTAGAACATCTACTTTGTGCATGACACAAGTCATTTTTCCAACAATTGTTTACAGACAGATTATTTCACTTACAATTCACTGTATCACAATTCCAGTGGGTCAGAAGTTTACATACACTAAGTTGACTGTGCCTTTAAACAGCTTGGGAAATTCCAGAAAATTATGTCATGGCTTTAGAAGCTTCTGATAGGCTAATTGACATCATTGGAGTCAATTGGAGGTGTACCTGTGGATGTATTTCAAGGCCTACCTTCAAACTCAGGGCCTCTTTGCTTGACATAATGGGAAAATCAAAAGAAATCAGCCAAGACCTCAGAAAAAAACAGGTACAAAAGGATCTATATCCACAGTAAAACAAGTCCTATATCGGCATAACCTGAAAGGCCGCTCCGCAAGGAAGAAGCCACTGCTCCAAAACCACCATAAAAAAGCCAGACTACGGTTTGCAATTGCACATGGGGACAAAGATCATACTTTTTGGAGAAATGACCACTGGTCTGATGAAACAAAAATAGAACTGTTTGGCCATAATGACCATTGTTATGTTTGGAGGAAAAAGGCATGGGGGTGGCAGCATCAGGTTGTGTGGGTGCTTTGCTGCAGGAGGGACTGGTGCACTTCACAAAATAAAACTGTAATATCTTACATTTACCCAGAGTTGCGGCTGAACGACGACATTAATGCAGCTGGTGGATTTTACACTCTACCAGGTGCTAAGGGTAGGTAACAACATGTCCACCACGCTGATCCTCAACACGGAGGCCCCTCAGGGGTGCGTGCTCAGTCCCCTCCTGTACTCCCTGTTCACTCATGACTGCACGGTCAGGCATGACTCCAACACTATCATTGTTTGCTGATGACACAACAGTGGTAGGCCTGATCACCGACAACGATGAGACAGCCTATAGGGAGGAGGTCAGAGACCTGGCCGTGTGGTGCAAGGACAACAACCTCTCCCTCAACATGATCAAGACAAAGGAGATGATTGTGGACTACAGGAAAAGGAGGACTGAGCAAGCCCCCATTTTCGTTGACGGGGCTGTAGTGGAGCAGGTTGAGAGCTTCAAGTTCCTTTGCGTCCACATCACCAACAAACTAACATGGTCCAAGTACACCAAGACAGTCGTGAACAGGGCACGACAAAACCTATTCCCTCTCAGGAGACTGAAAGGATTTGGCATGGGTCCTCAGATCCTTAAAAGGTTTTACAGCTGCACCATTGAGAGCATCCTGACGGGTTGCATCACTGCCTGGTATGGCATTTGCTCGGCCTCCGACCGCAAGGCATTACAGACGGTAGTGCATCGGTAGCTAAGCTTCCTGCTATCCAGGACCTCTGTACCAGGCGGTGTCAGAGGAAGGCCCTAAAAATTGTCAAAGACTCCAACCACCCTAGTCATAGACTGTTCTCTCTGCTACCGCACGGCAAGTGGTACCGGAGCGCCAAGTCTATGTTCAAGAGGCTGCTAAACAGCTTCTATCCCCAAGCCATAAGACTCCTGAATAGCTAATCAATTGGCTATCCAGACTATTTGCATTGCCCCCTGCCCCCCTCCCCCTCTGGAACGCTACAGCTATTCTCTGTTGTTGTCTTTCCATAGTCACTTTAATAACTCTACCTACATGTACATATTACCTCAATTATCTCGACACCGGTGCCCCCTGCACATTAACTCTGTACCGGAACCACTGTATATATTATTTACTGCTGCTCTTTAATCATTTGTTATTCTTATCCCTTACTTTTTTTAGGTATTTTCTTAAAACTGCATTTTTGGTTGAGGGCTTGTAGGTACGTAAGCATTTCACTGTATTTGGCGCATGTGACAAATACATTTAGATTTGATTCATCCAGACAGGATGCTCTCAATTGTGCACCTGTAAAAGTTAGTGGGGGTTTCCGGTGACAAGACACATTTTTTCAGCCTCCTGAGGTTGAAGAGCCGCTGTTGCGCATTCTTCACCACACTGTCTGTGCGCATGGACCATTTCAGTTTGTCGGTGATATGTACACAGAGGAACTTAAAACTTTCCACCTTCTCCACTGCTGTCCCGTCGATGTGGATATGGGGGTGCTCCCTTTGCTGTTTCCTGAAGTCCACGATCATCTCTTTTATTTTGCTGAAATTGAGTGAGAGGTTATTTTTCTGACACCACAATTTTCATGTGCCTTAATAATATACTTGTATGCCATCTGTAAATACAAATAAAATTGTTAAATTACGAGCCTTGTTGGTTAAGCCACAGAAAAAGTGGCAACCTTCCCACTAGCCATGATTGGCTGAGATAATGAGTGGGCTGGACATGCCAAGAGAGGAGTTCCGATTGGTCTGACATCATCAGTCTGTGTAGGCAACTTCACATTTGCATACGTATCAACAAACATCAATGACATCACACTTGCTCAGATCCACATGTTCCCACCATATCCACATGCAATGCTGTTTCTAATGCCTGTGATACTCAAAATTGTGTTATGGTGTAACCAGACAAACAATTACTTTTCCATCACTAGTTATGGCTAAAACATAACTATTGAAGTCTGTTAATCACAGCAAACATAATTAAATTCAAGTCTCTTTTTGTAAAATATTTAACCCACCATATATATTTAACCCACCATGCTGGAGTATCCAGTAGACACGAATACTCTCTGACTGTCTTGGCCCCATTCTGTCTGGTCCACTGAGCCCTCTGGATCATGGTCTCTTTCATGTACTCCGCAAACTGGTTTGCCAGCCAGACGTTGTTCAGCCACTTGGTCATCTGGGCTGTGCTCTCACATTTGACTCTGTTGTGAGCAGAAAGTATAAAATTAATTATAAATTCCTTTTAACAATCAGTTTTCAAAATACACAATCAATCTTTAAACATGTACCTGGCAAGACCCTGCTACTGCGCAAGCTTGTGTGTCTCTTGGTGTGTTCACAGTCCTATCTATTCATGTGTGTGTCCCGAGGACATCCCCTCGTTTATAAAAAGGTAGCTTTTACAGAATACTCACTGCATTTAACTTCAGGCTATAGTCGAGTCCTCCAACAGCAAGAGTGTTTCATGTTCCATCTCCTTCCACTGCAAAAGAGAGGGTAAAAGGGGTACCTAATCAATGCATTAAACCAAAAAATGAATGCATGTCTTCCACATTTAACCCAACCCCTCTGAATCAGAGAAGTGCGGGGGACTGCCTTAATCAAATCCACGGCTCCCGGGGAGCAGTTGTTGGTTGGGGTTAATTGCCAAAGCTCAAGGGCAGAACGGCAGATTTTTCAACTTGCTGGCCTGTGGATTCGAATCAATGATCTTAACCACTAGGCGGGAGATCTTAAGTGATAGTTTCACTCACATTTCCAAATGAAATACTTTGAGGGATGGGTTGATAAGCTAGGTCAAATGGTTGCACAAAGGGGGTGACAGTAGCTTTGAGATCAGAAAGGTAGGCCGATATTTGAACATCAGAACTGCCTGCAGGGAAATCTGCAGGGAGGTCAGGAAATGATCTGTCAGCCAGTTTACCAGCTACGATATCTCTGTATACTTCTGCTGTTGTGCCCTTGAGTAAGGCACTTTACCACTAAGAGTCCATTAGCTGCTCCCAGGCTGTGATGTGTGTGTTGTGTGTCAGGTTGGTCACTGTGACAGAACATCTGTGCAAATTACCAATAAAGCAAGTATGGTAAATTGTAGGCCAGACTATCTATGGTAGCTGTGCATGTAATGTAAAAATTCCCTGTCTTAGGTCTGTTAGGATCACCACTTTATTTTAAGAATGTGAAATGTCAGAATAATATTAGAGAGACTGATTTATTTCAGCTTTTATTTCTTTCCTCACATTCCCAGTGGGTCAGAAGTTTACATACACTCAATTAGTATTTGGCAGCATTGACTTTACATTGTTTAACTTGGGTCAAACATTTTGGGTAGCCTTCCACAAGCTTCCCACAATAAATTGCATACGCTTTTTCAGTTCTGCCCACAAAATGTATATGGGATTGAGGTCAGGGCTTTGTGATGGCCACTCCAATACCTTGTCTTTGTTGTCCTTAAGCCATTTTGCCAAAACTCTGGAAGTATGCTTGGGGTCATTGTCCATTTGGAAGACTGATGTCTTGAGATGTTGCTTCAATATATCCACATAATTACCATACCTGATGAAGCCATCTATTTTGTGAATTGCACCAGTCCCTCCTGCAGCAAAGCACCCCCACAACATAACAAATGGAAAATGAAAAGTGGATTGGCGATCCACTTTTCATTTTCCATTTGTTTTGTCTTTGCTTTACACACCTGGTTTCAATTCCCCAATTACATGTTCATTATTTAACCCTCTGTTTTCCCCATGGTTTTTGTGCGTGATTGTTTTATGTATGTTCGGTCTGTTATTGTGGGCTCGGTATTTCGACATGTTATTGGAATATTTAATTAAACTTACTTGTGTTAGTCATCTGCTATCCTGCGCCTGACTCCTGTGCACCAGATACACCTAGACCACTACAGAATCACGCACCCAAAATTTGGAGTCAGCAGGAACAGACAACCTCTATTTGGCTATCGAGGAGCGTGTCCAGCAGCATGCGACCATGTTGCAACGTCTCGGCACCGCCATGGATCGCGTGCTGCAGACGATGGAACGATGAGAGGCAGGAGGAGTTCTTCCAGCGCCTCCACCGTCACCACTACAACAGACACCACTGTTCACCCCTCCTTCACCCGGTCCCAGTGGGATTCGGCTCGCGCTCCAGAGGGAGTATGTTGGGATGGCTGCCAGATGCCAGTGGTTCCTACTCCAACTGGAACTCTGGCGACCGAACAACTGGCGACCGTCCACCCGGCTCCTTCGGGACGTGAAAGCGTGTCCTCCCTCATCTCCTGTCTCTCAGGGAAAGCCCTGGAGTGGGCCAATGCCGTATGGGAGGAAGGAGAAGCTGTGATGGACCATTACGTGGAGTTCACCCGCCGCTTTCGGGCAGTTTTCGACTGTTTTTGACAGTTTGACAGTTTTTTGGAAAGTCCAGACCAGGTCTCCACCGTGCGCATCCCCTCTGAGTATGCCGATTTGGCTCTCGCCTTCTGTAAGAAGACAGCGGCTATCAAAACATATGTCTCCGAATCCCTTGTTCTTCCAACAGACCGTCTCCTTCCTGGGGTACCGCATTTCCACTTCAGGGGTGGAGATGGAGAGTGACCGCATTTCAGCCATGCGTAATTGGCCGACTTCCACCACGGTAAAGGAAGTTCAGCGGTTTCTAGGCTTTGCCAACTACTACCGGAGGTTTATCCGGGGCATTGGTCAGGTAGCGGCTCCCATTACCTCAATTCTGAAGGGGGGACTGGTGCGACTGCATTGGTCAGCTGTGGCAACAGCGCTTTTGGTCACCTGAGGGCTCTGTTTACCTCGGCTCACGTGCTGGCTCACACGGATCCCTCTTTAGCGTTCATAGTGGAGGTGGACGTGTCCGAGGCTGGGATAGTAGCTGTGTTCTCTCAGCGCTCTGGTATACCGAGCGAAACTATGATGTGGGGGACTGGGAGCTGTTGGCTGTTGGCTGTTGTCAAGGCTCTGAAGTCGTGGAGACATTGGCTTGAGGGGGCTAAACACCCTTTTCTCATCTGGACTGACCACCGTAATCTGGAGTACATCTGGGCGGCGAGGAGACTGAACCCTCGCCAGGCAAGGTGGGCCATGTTCTTTACCCGTTTTGTTTTCACCCTGTCCTACAGACCAGGTTCCCAGAACGCTAAGGCAGACACACTGTCCCGGATATATGACACAGAGGAGAAATCCATAGATCACACTCCCATACTTTCGGCCTCTTGCCTGGTGGCCCCGGTGGTGTGGGAGCTGGACGTGGACATCGAGTGGGCGTTACGTACAGAGCCCACACCCCTCCAGTGTCCAGCTGGGCGTCTGTACGTTCTGTCTGCTGTCCGCGACCGTTTGATCTATTGGGCCCACAAGTCACCCTCCTCTGGTCATCCTGGCATCGGTCGGATAGTGCGCTGTCTTAATGGGAAGTACCCTCGCGGGACCCAGGGACGCTCGCCGCAGGCCCCGGACTGGGAACCATCACCGCAGGCCCCGGACTGGGGACCGTCGCTGCAGGCTCCGGACTGGAGACCGTCGCCGAAGGCTCCAGACTGACTCGTGGAGCAGGCACAGGATGAACCGGGCTGTGGGGGAGCACTGGAGATCTGGTGCTTCTCCTTGGCACCACTTTTCCAGGCTGAATGCTCACTTTAGCCTGGCACCTCCAGAGCGCAGGCACAGGTCGATCCGGGCTGTGGGGGAGCACTGGAGATCTGGTGTTTAACACTTGCACCGCTCCTCATGGCTGAATGCCCACTTTAGCCCGGCACTTGCGGATCGCAGGCACAGGACGCACTGAACTGTCACAGCGCACCAGAGACACAGTGAGCAGAGCCGGCGCAGGATACCAAGAGCGCTGAGCTGGCACAATCTGCCCTGGCTGGATGCCCACTCAAGCGTGGCACTTGCGGAGAGCTGGCTCCGACGCACCGTGCTGTGCACTGGATACACCGTGCGCTTTACCGCATAACACGGTGCCTGACCAGTGCCACGCTCCTTGCCATGAGCACGGGGAGTTAGCTCCGCCAACCTCCCCGTGTGCCTCCCCCCAAAACGTTTTGAGTGGCTTCTCGGGCTTCCATCGATGACTTGCCTCCTCATATCGTCGTCGCTCCTCCTTCGCTGCCTTTATCTCCTCCTTTGGACGGCGATATTCTCCAGCCTGCCTCCAGGGTCCTTTACAGTCCAGGATCTCCTCCCATGTCCATAAGTCCCTTTCTCCACGCTGCTCGGTCCTTTGGTGGTGGGTAGTTCTGTCACGATCGTCGTATGGAATCGACCATGGTGCAGCGTTGTGAGCGTACTTTTTTATTTATTTGCAAATGTCGCCAACAAAACAATAATACAACAAAAACTAACGTGAAGCTCCGTAAGGCTATACTTGCACAAACGAAGACAACTACCCACATCTACCAAAAGGAAAAAGTCTGCCTAAGTATGATTCCCAAACAAAGACAACGATAGTCAGCTGTCCCTGATTGAGAACCATACCCGGCCATAGCATAGAAACAAACAACATAGAATGCCCACCTGAAATCACACCCTGACCTTACCAAAATTGAGAAATAAAACGGCTCTCTAAGGTCAGGAAGTGATACCCTATTACAGGGGCTGAGTCACTGGCTTACTGGGTCTCTTTCATACCGTCCCTAGGAGGGGTGCGTCACTTGAGTGGGTTGAGTAACTGATGTGATCTTCCTGCCTGGGTTGGCGCCCCCCCTTGGGTTGTGCCGTGGCGGAGATCTTTGTGAGCTATACCTCGGCCTTGTCTCAGGATGGTAAGTTGGTGGTTGAAGATATCCCTCTAGTGGTGTGGGGGCTGTGCTTTGGTGAAGTGGGTGGGGTTATATCCTTCCTGTTTGGCCCTGTCCGGGGGTGTCCTCGGATGGGGCCACAGTGTCTCCTGACCCCTCCTGTCTCAGCCTCCAGTATTTATGCTGCAGTAGTTTATGTGTCGGGGGCTAGGGTCAGTTTGTTATATCTGGAGTACTTCTCCTGTCCTATTCGGTGTCCTGTGTGAATTTTAGTGTGCTCTCTCTCTAATTCTCTCTTTCTCTCTTTCTTTCTCTCTCTCGGAGGACCTGAGCCCTAGGACCATGTCTCAGGACTACCTGACATGATGACTCCTTGCTGTCCCCAGTCCACCTGGCTGTGCTGCTGCTCCAGTTTCAACTGTTCTGCCTTATTATTATTCGACCATGCTGGTCATTTATGAACATTTGAACATCTTGGCCATGTTCTGTTATAATCTCCACCCGGCACAGCCAGAAGAGGACTGGCCACCCCACATAGCCTGGTTCCTCTCTAGGTTTCTTCCTGGGTTTTGGCCTTTCTAGGGAGTTTTTCCTAGCCACCGTGCTTCTACACCTGCATTGCTTGCTGTCTGGTGTTTTAGGCTGGGTTTCTGTACAGCACTTTGAGATATCAGCTGATGTACGAAGGGCTATATAAATAAATTGGATTGGATTTTTGATTTGACACGTGGTTTTTGTGCGTCATTGTTTTATGTATGTTCGGTCCGTTACTGTGGGCTCGGTATAACGACATGTTATTGGAATATTTGAGTAAAGTTACTTGTGCTACTCATCTCTGCTGTCCTGCGCCTGACTTCTCTGCACCAGCTACACCCATACCACTACAATCTCCAATGGATTGTCCATGTAAAAAAACGGTCTGATTAGGATGAATAATATGTGACAAAACCTTTTTAATTCTATGCACTAAGTATTTAGCTTGAATTTTTGCATCACAACACTGAAGTAAGATGCCTCCAATTTTTTAAATGGACTGGATCTTGATAGAAATACCACTTGTTTCAAATACCACCTGTTTCAGTAATAATGAAATCAGACCTTCTTGTTGAGTGTCTGATAATCTACCATTTAAATAGGAATGGTGAAAACATGCTAATAATGGTACACTGAGTATCTCAAAACAAGTTTGGTATGTCACCAAGCCCTGGAGTTTTCCCAGACTTAAAGGCTTTAATTGCATCAAGATGTTCCGCCTCTGTAATTTGGCATGTTAATTTTACATTATTAATAGGAAAGAAATCCATACAGCTTCAGTTAGTGGAGATGGAGGAGACTGAAACGAAAACATATGTTTTAAGTACTTTACTTCCTCTTTCAAAATATTGTTCAGTAAATCATGAGTAACTCCATCATTTGTAACAATTTTGGTAGCATTTCTATGTTGACGATTGAAAAATAATTTACATACATGCATTTACTTACCTTAACTTATAAATTGAAGACGGTACACTCATTCATCACTCAAAAAAAGTGTTATGAGTAAGTGCATCACAAACATATTTCCAGGGTGTTGATGGACACCCTCCCAATACATCCTCTTCCAACACCACTTGTGGAGGAAGGATATCCTAGGCAAAAGTTATGTTTTGCTTTCATGCTAACATGTTACTGAACTGTGATGCTTGCATATTGACAAGCATATTGGTATTATAATACAGCAATGTATTTACCTAAAAATATAAGTGTTAAGACAAATCATTAGTTAGCTAGCTATCACATGAATTGTGAAAAATATGATAGCTAACATTAGCTAGCTATGTGCTCGCCAGTCAGTCAGTGGTGCTGAAAGATTGAAACTAGAATCAACAAAATGTGTTTCACTCTATCCCATAAAACATGACATGAGGCATAATTTAGCTAATACAATTGTAAAGTTTATTAGGAAGTTAAACACTTTGGTAGGTACAGTAGCTAGCTAGATAGCTAGGTTTCCATTTTCCAGATGTTTCTAATCTACTTGATTGGTTACTGGTCTTGGAACTCGTGCGTTCACCAGAAATGTCAAACTGTTTGCAACTAGTGACAATAAATGTTGCTGCCATAGGTTTGCCACAGATTCAAATAGAATCATGAGAGAATTCTCTGCCAGAAAAAAACCTCTGGCGAACTGTTTGCCACTAGTGGCAATAAATATTATTGTTGCCAAAGGTTTACCGCAGATTCACCAATAGTGGCAAACGTTTGCAAATTTCTCGCAACATTTTGTGGCACACTATTTAGTTTGCAGCAAATTTGCCACAAACTTGTGTGAAGTCTGCAGCAACAAATTCATTTTTTAAGGTCCCATTGGAGGTATATGAAAAAAAACAAAAAAACAAATACATACATACATACATAAATATAATAGCTTAGAAAAAATAGATCTCTTTCTCAAAACACCAAATTGTGACCAACATATTGTCACACAAACAATATCTCAGGTTCTTGCTTTGGTGGACCTTGTTTTTTCAATTTGTCAATAATATGCATGAAGACAACTGTTTATGTCAAATTGCTTTGTATTCTTCTTGTAGCCCTGGTTGTCCTGAAAAGAAAATGGTAAAACACTTCATTGTGAGGCTTAATATAAGGGCTGGACATGCAGAGAAATTCAAGTTAGATAAATGAAAAGCCGATTTTTGCTGTGGTCTCAGGACCGATAAGTTAATTAGGTGTGATATGTTTGCTTTCAAGTGTGTTTCAGGTGCCTTTGAACATTTTTCTTCATCCAGTATCAGTAGTTTTCTCTATCTCAGTGCATAGTTCTACCAAAACGGCTCAAGGTTTGAGAAATGCATTAGCACTCCCCTCGTGATGGCTCATAATATGTTCTACAAAATAAATTAATACACATATGTTTAACTGTGTTACAAGAATTCTTCATGTTGAAAATATTTAAGCATATGAGTAATCAAGTAACATGCACTTCTAACATACTCATTATTTCATTTAGAGAAAGTGCCCCATCTCTCACTTGCTTTGTTGCTTGTGAAGGAATGTAATCAATGTAGGCACAAACATTCTGAAACAAATGCTGTGTTGGCACAAGATACTGTACTTCCACAATCAAAAATCATCCCAACAAACTTTATTTTTGATTACAATTTTTTTTTTTTTTTTTTTTTAAATGACCAAGTAACTGGTGAAATATTCTCAAAACATGATTAAAAGGTACTGAGGCCATATCTACTGTATGAGTTTAAGCTTAGCTGGGGGGCTATGTCACTTATTTACTACCATGGGAAACAACAAACCATGAAATCCAAATGATTTGGACAAGGCTCAATATTGTTTTAGCTCACGAGATGACCACAACTTCTGAGAGGTCCTTGCATATCTGCTCTCCTCGCACGCACAACCCCTCACATCCAAACATTCTCCCTTTAACTCCAACAGTTTGAGATCATGCCAGAGAAAACATGGGAAAGATAGATGGTTTGACTGGCTTTTTATCAAGATTGAGGAATATCTTTTCATGAGACAGCTGCAAATGGTGAAACCACAACAAGTTCCAGCCACTTTGGGGCCGGTATTCATAAAGCGTCACAGAGTAGGAGTGAAGATCCAGGATCAGTTTGGACTTTGAGATCATAATGAACAATATTACATAGACACGGGAGGCCTGATACTAATACAATGCTATTTCATAGTAAACAAATTAACAACAGACTTTCAGCTCGCTTTTAGGGAAGGACACTCAACATGTATGGCACTGACACAAATGACTGGTGATTGGCTGAAAGAAATTGATAATAATATTGTGGGAGCTGTTGAGTGCAACTTTTGACATTATCAATTATAATCTGCTGCTGAAAAAATGTACGTGTAATGGCTTTACATCCTCTGCCATATCGTGGACTGAGACATACCTATCTAAAAGCTCAATCACACTGATAGGATTGTCGAATGTTTTCCTGACAACAGTACTTATGCCTCGATCACGCCTACAGCACAGCATCATTGCGCAAAATGGTACGCAGCATCATTTGGATATGTGTGCAACAAAAGTTTAACATTCACCTTCCGCTACCATTTCTGTCAAGCCTTCTGCACATACAGATTGATGCATACTTTCGATAAATCCAGCGTATGCACCACACAGAACGCACTGCAACTGCAAGGCAGACACAGGGTTCCAATGGAAATGTACTTCTGGTGTATCAAAATGCAATGACACTGTCGGTGTGATCGAGGCATTAGCACCTATGTAAATCTCTTTTGTGTTCACACAGCAAAGTCCTTGGAAGTCATCAGCCACTCAGCCTTGTTAAAATACTCCAAACCAGAGTGGCAGTAGCTTTGTTTGACAGTGCATATCCATGCGTATTGCCTATGGTCTAAATTCCAAGCTATCTGAGCTAATGTTGTTGTTTTGTAGAATACTAGCCAGATGGCCACAGCTTGATAACTACTTAGCAAGAGGACGAATAAACAATTGAATTTACTCTCCATAATCCCTTACGGCCAGTGCCAGCCCATAGCCAAATGTTTAGCTAGCTAATGTTAAAATATTTGTTAGCTAGCACAACATAGTACAGTGTCCTTAGCTAGCTAGCGAACTAACTCTGCAGCTCACACAGGCAGCTATTTCATGGAAACTAGCTATTCCATTGTGATTTAATTATAATATCAATACTAGGAAGTATTTTGTGTTGTGTGCATTGTGAACTTAGCTAGCTAGCATTCCATAGCCTACATTGCATATGAAGTGTGACTGGCTAATCTGTGGATGTACAGAGAAAATATCTTATTTTTCTTATTTTTTTGGCTCCCCCATGTGGGGGTTCATGCTCTCTGATTGGCTCAAAGTCAAGTTGTTGGCCGCTTGACTGGCATTGCGATTCTACAAGTAGAATTGGTAGGTTTGTTGCTACCGATTCAGCATGCAGCAGGTATCACTTTTGTTCTAGCAACAGAAGGAACGCCCGCCCACTGTGATAAGTATCTATTGGCAGTCTATCGGCAGTGAGATTCTCAATCTGTTTCATGCTTAATAGAACACTGAGGGTTTATTTAATGGAAGACTATCTAATGTAAACCAGGAAGTGTCTGATAATGGTATACCTCAAGGCAGCTGTCTTGGTTCTTTACTCTTTACTGTTCTTTACTGCTCCCGAGTGGTGCAGCGGACTAAGGCACTGCATCTCAGTGTTAGACGCGTCATTACAGACCCTAGTTAAAGTCCAGGCTGTATCACAACCAGCCGTGATTGGGAGTCCCATAGGGAGGCGCACAATTGGCCCAACGTCGTCCGGATTAGAGTTTGGCCGGGACAGGCCATCATTGTAAATAAGAATTTGTTCTTTAATGACATGACTAGTTAAATAAAATAAAAATAAAAAATTGTATATTTTTACTAATGACCTACCACTAGCCTTAAGTAAAGACTCTATGTACGCTGATGATTTAACATTATACACGTCAGCTACCACAACAAGTGAAATCACTGCAATGCTTAACAAAGAGCTGCAGTCAGTTTTAGAATGGGTAGCTAGTAATAAGCTCATCCTAAATATATAAAAAACAAACTAAAAGCAATGTATTTGGGACAAATCACTTGCTAAACCCTTAACTGCAACTAAATCTTATAATGACTGGGGCTTTTGAGCAAATTGAGGAGGCTAAACTTCTGGGTGTAATCCTAGATTGTAAACTGACATGGTCAAAACATATTGATGTAACGGTTGCTAAGATGGGGAGAGATCTGTCTATGGTAAAGCACTGCTCTGCATTCTTGACATCACAATCAACCAAATAAGTCCTACATGCCCTAGTTTTATCAAGCATGGACTACTGCCTACCTGGACTACTGCCCAGTTATATGGTCAAGTGCTGCTAGGCAAATTACAGTTGGCCCAGAACAGAGCAGCAAGGCCCTTAAATGTAAATGGAGGGCTAATATCTCTCAAAGTAGAGGAGAGATTGACTGTATCACTACTTGACTTTATCTCTTCCACATATGGTAACTCAAACGAGCAGTAAAATCAGATGAAAATAAAACAGATAAAACAACACCCACACATTGTAATATTCTAATATTGTATTGTTGTTATATTGTACATTTAAATGTGTAATGGTGGAGCAGTGTACATGTTACAGTGCTCAATGTCTTGTGTGATGTATTGTTTTATTTATGATGTTGACTATTATTTTGTTGTGTTGTTTTGTTCCTGTTTGGACCCCAGGAAGAGTAATGGCTGCCTTGGCAGCAGCTAATGGAGATCCTAATTCAATTCTAAATATGGCAGCTGTTTTCAGTTAGTTTGATCTGAGTAATACTAACCGAAGCTATAACAACATACCACCAACATAAAAGCTGATGGCGATTTACGGAAAGAGAAAACCTCAGGCTTCAATTGGATTCAGATGAGGCAGAGAAAAGAGTGTTTGGATTCATGGTTGCCACAGCGCTGTAAGGCAGCCTAAACAGAGAGCTCTGTAAATCGTGTACATATATTTTATGTTGTTCTGTGTTTTTTGATCGCTTTTTAATCAGCTTTTTAGTTTCTGATAAGTAATTGAGTTGTGGATGGGATAAGTCTGGTTATTTTTACCCACAGACTTGCAGGACTGATGGAGGGTTGACGTGTCTAGTTTGTCTAGCTAGTTAATCAAATACAATTTTATTTGTGACATACACATGGTTAGCAGATGTTAATGTGAGTGTAGTGAAATGCTTGTGCTTCTAGATCCAACAATGCAGTAATAACCAACAAGTAATCTAACCTAACAATTTAACCGAACAATCTAACCTAACAATGATCTTTATTGCCTTCCTGTGACATCGGGTGGTGTAGGTGTCCTGGAGGGCAGGTAGTTTGCCCCCCGTGATGCGTTGTGCAGACCTCACTGCCCTCTGGAGAGCCTTACGGTTGTAGGCGGAGGAGTTGCCATACCAGGCGTTGATACAGCCCGACAGGATGCCCTCGAATGGAAATCTGTAAAAGTTTGTGAGTGCTTTTGGTGACAAGCCAAATTTCTTCAGCCTCCTGAGGTTGAAGAGGCGCTGCTGCGCCTTCTTCACCACGCTGTCTGTGTGGGTGGACCAATTCAGTATGTCCGTGATGTGTATGCCGAGGAACTTAAAACTTTCTAGCCTCTCCACTACTGTCCCGTCGATGTGGATAGGGGGTGTTGGGGAATAATCAGAATTAGTTGGGTAACATAGATAGGATGTTTTATTTTCATGATATGCTTATGAGTTATTTCTCATAAGAATGTATTTTGTTGTACTATAGTGGTGGCCATTGGCAGTTATCTGTTCTCTGTCAGGACTAAGTTGCTTGGGCTGCAGAGAGGGGAGAGGTCAAAGTGTCATCATGTGTAAACATATCTTTTGCTCCACTGTGTCTGTGTGCCAGTCACTCCCTACTTCTCCCATCGGGGAGAGGAGGATGGCAGTGTCTGGAATCATTCTATGCTCCCTCTTTTGTTGCCCCTATCTTAACCTATAGCCTCACTCTCCTCTCCATGAGCTTGTCCAGGATTGGTTGTATTTAGAATTGGTTGTATCTAAATTACAATTTGATATATATCATAGGGTGGGGGTAATGTCTTGGTACCATTGTTTAGGAGACCAAACTGAACGATAATTTATAGCCAACTCTGTCTGGCTAGGGGATACTCCTCTCTGAAGTAAAGTCTTTCTTTGTGAGTAAGTTCCTAAGACCTGTGGTTTGTCATGTCGTCTAGGGGGGTTGATCTTTGCTATAAAGTATCCCATTTGCCATTATGTTGGGACTCTCAACTTTTCATTAGAGATACTGAACTGTTGAATGTCAAAATGCTATTGCAAAAGCTTAATTATTAAAGATGAAGATTAAGCATAACTCTGACTGTTTTGTGATTTTCTCCCTCATCATTTGGTAATTAAGGAAATTTCCACGACAGGGGGTGCTCCTTCTTCTGTTGCCTGAAGTCCACTATAATCTCCTTTGTTTTGTTGAGTATGAAGTTATTTTCCTGACATCACGCTCCGAGGGCCCTCCTCTCCTCCCTGTAGGCCGTCTCGTCAGTGTTGGTAATCAAGCCTACCACTGTAGTGTCGTCCGCAAACTTGATGATTGAGTTGGAGGCGTGCATGGCCACGCAGTCGTGGGTGAACAGGAGAGGGCTCAGAACTCACCCTTGTGGGGCCCCAGTGTTGAGGATCAGCGGGGTGGAGATGTTGTTGCCAACACACGTCCAGTACCCAGTTGCACAGGGCGGGGTCGAGACCCAGGGTCTCGAGTTTGATGACGAGTTTGGAGGGTACTATGGAGTTATATGCTGAGCTGTAGTCGATGAACAGCATTCTCACATAGGTATTCCTCTTGTCCGGATGGGTTAGGGCAGTGTGCAGTGTGGTTGCAATTGCGTCGTCTGTGGACCTATTGGGGCGGTAAGCAAATTGGACTGGGTCTAGGGTGTCAAGTAGGGTGGAGGTGATATGTCCTTGACTAGTCTCTCAAAGCACTTCATGACGACGGAAGTGAGTGCTACAGGGCGGTAGTCGTTTAGCTCAGTTACCTTAGCTTCCTTGGGAACAGGAACAATGGTGGCCCTCTTGAAGCATGTGGGAACAACAGACTGGGATAAGGTTTGATTGAATATGTCCGTAAACACACCAGCCAGCTGGTCTTCACATGCTCTGAGGACACGGCTGGGATGTTGTCTGGGCCTGCAGCCTTGCGAGGGTTAACACGTTTAAATGTTTTACTCACGTCGGCTGCAGTGAAGGAGATTCCGCAGGTTTTGGTAATGCGCCGTGTCAGTCGCACTGTATTTCCCTCAAAGCGAGCAAAGAAGTTGTTTAGTCTGTCTGGGAGCAAGACATCCTGGTCCGCGACGGAGATGGTTTTCTTTTTGTAATCCGTAATTGACTGTAGACCTTGCCACATACCTCTTGTGTCTGAGCCGTTAAACTGCGACTCTACTTTGTCTCTATACTGACGCTTAGCTTGTTTGATTGCCTTGCGGAGGGAATAGCTACACTGTTTGTATTCGGTCATTTTTCTGGTCACCTTGCCCTGGTTAAAAGCAGTGGTTCACGCTTTCAGTTTTGTGCGAATGCTGCCATCAATCCACGGTTTCTGGTGTGTCTGCTTGGGGGGAAATATATGCGGCTGTGATTATAATCGAAGAGAATTCTCTTGGTAGATAATGCTGTCGACATTTGATTGTGAGGAATTCTAAGTCAGGTGAACTGAAGGACATGAGTTCCTGTGTGTTGTTATGATCACACCACATCTCGTTAATCATAAGGCATAAACCCTGCCCCTCTTATTACCAGTAAGGTGCTTGTTTCTGTTGGTGCGATGCGTGAAGAAACCAGCTGGCTGTACCAGCTCCGATATTGTGTCTCGAGTGAGCCATGTTTCCGTGAAGCAAAGAATATTACAGTCTCTTATGTCTCTCTGGAATGCAACCCTTGCTCGGATTTTATCAACCTTGTTGTCAAGAGACTGGACATTGGTGAGTAGTATGCTCGGGAGCGGTGCACGATGTGCCAGTCTCCGGAGCCTGACCAGAAGACCGCTTCATCTGCCCCTTTTACGGCAACGTTGTTTTGGTTCGCCGGCTGGGATCCGATCCATTGTCCTGGGTGGTGGGCAAAACAGAGGATCCGCTTCGGGGAAGTCGTATTCCTGGTTATAATGATGGTGAGTTGACGTTGCTCTTATATCCAGTAGTTCCTCCCGACTGTATGTAATAAAACCTAAGATTACCTGGGGTACCAATGTAAGAAATAACACTTAAAAAAACAAAATACTGCATAGTTTCCTAGGAACGCAAAGCGAAGCGGCCATCTCTGTGGCACTCTCTGCGGCCATCTCTGTTGGCGCTAGACTGCGTCTTGATCAATGAGACCTGACTGCATTATGTAAATAGCAGAGAAGTCATCGTGAGGATGTCTACTGCTCTGGACTGTGTGGTGGGCTTTTTTGCACTGGAACAGCAGCAGAAGCGTCACCCAAGTGGGTGCTACATGTTTGTTGTAAGGGAGTGCAAAGTCCAGGCTACAGAGAGGATGAGCTGATGACAACATCAGGACCAGCAAGCCAACTCCATCACCATCACCATCACCTGGCATCACAGGCTACAGAGAAGCCCAGAATAACAACAGAGCCGGTTAGCCATCTGCATCAACATCGTCTGGTATTACCTGGCATCATTTTTTTATAAATTTTTTCACTCCGGATGCTTTATCTTCTTGATGCATCCATCCCGTTACTGGGATCATTTTCGTCAACATCCGCTAAATTGCAAAGCGCTAAAGTGCAATATAGCAAAACACAGCTTAGCTTGTTGTTAACCTTTTGCGTGTTGGGGGCAGTAATTTAATTTTGTAATTTCTCAGCCCCAGAAACTAGAATATGCATATAATTTTCAGATTATGATAGAAAACACTCTAAAGTTTCCAAAACTGTACAAATATTGTCTGTGAGTATAACAGAACTGATATTGCTGGCGAAAGCCTGAGGAAAATCCAATCAGGAAATGCCTCTTATTTTGAAACCTCTCTGTTCCTATGCATGCCTATCCTCCATTTAAAGGGATATCAACCGGATTTCCTTTTCTATGGCTTCGCTAAGGTGTCAACAGTCTTTAGACATAGTTTCAGGCTTTTTCAAATTTCAGTTTACACAAAGAAAATGACGTTTTTGAGCTTCTTGTCATGAAATCTATGCAGCCTACTCAATCACTTTTTATAGCCACTGTTTACAGGCCTCCTGGGCCATATACAGTGTTCCTCACTGAGTTCCCAGAATTCCTATCGGACCTTGTAGTCACAGCAGCTAATATTCCATTTTTTGGTGATTTTAAAATTCACATGGAAAAGTCCAAAGACCCACTCCAAAAGGCATTCGGAGCCATCATCTTCTCAATGGGTTTTGTCCAACATGTCTCTGGATCTACTCACTTTCACAGTCATACTCTGGACCTAGTTTTGTCCCATGGAATAAATGTTGTGGATCTTAATGTTTTCCTCATAATCCTGGACTATCGGACCACCATTTTATTACGTTTGCAATTGCAACAAATAATCTGCTCAGACCTCAACCAAGGAGCATCAAAAGTCGTGCATATAATTCCCAGAAAACACAAAGATTCCTTGATGCCCTTCCAGACTCCCTCTGCCTACCCAAGGATGTCAGAGGACAAAAATCAGTTAACCTGTCACGTTCTGACATTAGTTCCTTTGTTTTGTCTTTGTTTATTATGGTCAGGGCGTGAGTTGGGGTGGGCAGTCTGTTTGTTTTTCTATGTTGGTTTCTGTGTTCGGCCTAGTATGGTTCTCAATCAGAGGCAGATGTTGTTAGTTGTCTCTGATTGAGAATCATACTTAGGTAGCATTTTTTCCACCTGTGTTTCGTGGGTGTTTGTCTTCCGTGTCAGTGTTTGTTCGCCACACGGGACTGTTTTGTTGATGCACGTTATTTTGTTTTGATCCAGTGTTCTGTTGTTTTTATTAAACATTATGGACACTTGCCACGCTGCGTTTTGGTCCTCCGATCCTTCTCTTTACTCCTCCTCAGAAGAGGAGGACGAGGTTCGTTACATAACCACCTAACTGAGGAACTCAATTTAGCCTTGTGCAATACCCTAGATGCAGTTGCACCCCTAAAAAAAACATTTGTCATAATAAACTAGCTCCTTGGTATACAGAAAATTCCCAAGCTCTGAAGCAAGCTTCCAGAAAATCGGAACGGAAATGGCGCCACACCAAACTGGAAGTCTTCCGACTAGCTTGAGAAGACAGTACCGTGCAGTATCAAAGAGCCCTCACTGCTGCTCGATCATCCTATTTTTCCAAATTAATTGAGAAAAATAAGAACAATCCCAAATGTGTTTTTGATACTGTCGCAAAGCTAACTAAAAAGTAGCATTCCCCAAGTGAGGATGGCTTTCACTTCAGCAGTAATAAATTCATGAACTTCTTTGAGGAAAAGATCATGATCATTAGAAATCAAATTACGGACTCCTCTTTAAATCTGCATATTCCTCCAAAGCTCAGTTGTCCTGAGTCTGCACAACTCTGCCAGGACCTAGGATCAAGAGAGACACTCAAGTGTTTTAGTACTATATCTCTTGACACAATGATGAAAATAATCATGGCCTCTATTCCTTCAAGCTGCATACTGGACCCTATTCCAGCTAAACTACTGAAAGAGCTGCTTCATGTGCTTGGCCCTCGTATGTTGAACATAATAGACGGCTCTCTATCCACCGGATGTGTACCAAACTAACTAAAAGTGGCAGTATTAAAGCCTCTCTTGAAAAAGCCAAACCTTGACCCAGAAAATATTTTTTTAAACTATCAGCCTATATCGAATCTTCCATTCTTCTCAAATTGTTTTAGAAAAAGCTGTTTTAGCAACTCACTGCCTTCCTGAAGACAAGCAATGCATAAGAAATGTTTCAGTCTGGTTTTAGACCCCATCATAGCACTGAGACTGCACTTGTGAAGGTGGTAAATGACCTTTTAATGGCATCAGACCGAGGCTCTGCATCTGTCCTCGTGCTCCTAGACCTTAGTGCTGCTTTTGATACCATCGGTCACCACATTCTTTTGAAGAGATTGGAAACCCAAATTGGTCTACACGAACAAGTTCTGGCCTGGTTTAGATGTTATCTGTCGGAAAGATATCAGTTTGTCTCTGTGAATGGTTTGTCCTCTGACAAATCAACTGAAAATGTCGGTGTTCCTCAAGGTTCCGTTTTAGGACCACTATTGTTTTCACTATATATTTTACCTCTTGGGGATGTCATTTGAAAACATGTTAACTTTCACTGCTATGCGGATGACACATTTCAATGAAACATGGTGAAGCCCCAAAAATGCCCTCGCTAGAAGCCTGTGTATTTCAGACATAAGGAAGTGGATGGCTGCAAACGTTCTACTTTTAAACTCAGACAAAAGAAAGATGCTTGTTCTAGGTGCCAAGAAACAAAGAGATCTTCTGTTGAATGTGACAATTAATCTTGATGGTTGTACAGCCGTCTCAAATAAAACTGTGAAGAACCTCTGCGTTACTCTGGACCCTGATCTCTCTTTTGACAAACATATCAAGACTGTTTCAAGGACAGCAATTTTCCATCTACGTAACATTGCAAAAATCAGAAACTTCCTGTCCAAAAATGATGCAGAAAAATGTATCCATGCTTTTGTTACTTCTGGGTTAGACTACTGCATTGCTCTACTTTCTGGCTACCCAGATAAAGCACTGAATAAACTTCAGTTAGTGCTAAATACGGCTGCTAGAATCCTGACTAGAACCAATAAATTTGATCATATTACTCCAGTGCTAGACTCCCTGCACTGGCTTCCTGTTAAGGCAAGGGCTGATTTCAAGGTTTTACTGCTAACCTTCAAAGCATTACATGGGCTTGCTCCTACCTATTTTTCCGATTTGGTCCTGACGTACATACCTACACATATGCTACGGTCACAAGACACAGGCCTCCAAATTGTCCCTAGAATTTCTAAGCAAACAGCTGGAGGCAGGGCTTTCTCCTATAGAGCACCATTCTCTCAACTGAGATTCTCTGCCTCTAACCCTATTACAGGGCTGAGTCACTGGCTTTCTGGTGCTCTTCCATGCCATCCCTGGGAGGGGTGCGTCACTTGAGTGGGTTGAGTCACTGACGTGATCTTCCTGTCTGGGTTGGCGCCCCTCCTTGGGTTGTGCCGTGGCGGACATTTGTGTGGGCTATACTCTGCATTGTCTCAGGATGGTAAGTTGTTGGTTGAAGATATCCCTCAAGTGGTGAGTGGGCTGTGCTTTGGCAAAGTGGGTGGGGTTATATCCTGCCTGTTTGGCCCTGTCCGGGGTTATCATCGGATGGGGCCAAAGTGTCTCCTGACCCCTCCTTTCTCAGCCTCCAGTATTTATGCTGCAGTAGTTTGTGTCGGGGGGCTAGGGTCAGTCTGTTATATCTGGAGTACTTCTCCTGTCTTATCCCTTTGTCCTGTGTGAATTTAAGTATGTTCTCTCTAATTCTCTCTTTCTCTCTTTCTTTCTCTCTCTCAGAGGACCTGAGCCTTAGGACCATGCCTCAGGACTACCTGGCATGATGACTCCTTGCTGTCCCCAGTCCACCTGGCCATGCTGCTGCTCCAGTTTCAACTGTTCTGCCTGCAGCTATGGAACCCTGACCTTTTCACCGGACGTGCTACCTGTCCCAGACCTGCTGTTTTCAACTCTCTAGAGACAGCAGATACGGTAGAGATACTCTTAATGATCGGCTATGAAAAGCCAACTGACATTTACTCCTGAGGTGCTGACTTGTTGCACTCTTGACAACTACAGTGATTATTATTATTTGACCACGCTGGTCATTTATGAACATTTGAACATTTTGGTCATGTTCTGTTATAATCTCCACTCGGCACAGCCTGAAGAGGACTGGCCACCCCTTATAGCCTGGTTCCTCTCTAGGTTTCTTCCTAGGTTTTGGCCTTTCTAGGGAGTTTCTACACCTGCATTGCTTGCCGTTTGGGGTTTTAGGCTGGGTTTCTGTACAGCACTTTGAGATATCAGCTGATGTAAGAAGGACTATATAAATAAATGTGATTTGATTTGAAATTTGATTTGATCATCATCATTAAACCATCATCTAACTCAGTTTAGATCTACTGCTCTATGGCTATGACAATGTCGTCTTGTCCTTTGTTTCATCATGTGTAATCTAAGTATGCCTTGTAGCATAGGCCTATGATGTTTACAGCAGTAGTAGAAAAAGTACCCAATTGTCATACTTGAGTGAAAGTAAAGATACTTTAAAGAAAATAACTCAATTAAAGTGAAAGTCACCCAGTAAAATACTACTTGAGTAAAAGTCTAAAAGTATTTGGTTTTAATGTACTTAAGTATCAAAAGTAAATGTTATCGCTAAAATATACTTTAGAAAAGTAAAAGTATAAATCATTCCAAAGTCCTTTAAGCCATTCAGCATTATTTTCTTGATTTTTTTTAAATTTACGGATAGCTCACTTCAACCCTCAGACATAATTTGCAAATGAAACATTTGTGTTTCGTGAGTCTGTCAGATCAGAGGCAGTAGGGATGACGGGGGATTTTCTCTTGGTAAGTGTGTGAATTAGATAATTTTACTGTCCTGCCTAGCATTCAAAATGTAACTAGTACTTTTGGGTGTCAAGGAAAATGTAAGGAGAGGATTTTAGTGGAGTGAAAGTAAGTTGTAAAAAATATAAAAATATATATTTTTTTAAATGTTACCATTATTTTACTAGGCAAGTCAGTTAAGAACAAATTCTTATTGACAATGACGGCCTACCAGTGGAACACTGGGCTAACTGCCTTGTTCAGGGGAAGATCAACATATTTTTACTTAAGTACTGTCAGGACCCGGCTACGAACCTGGGTCTCCGGAGTGAGAAACAGTCACTTAACCAACTGAGCCATGAATAGTCAGCAGAACCCAGAAGATGAGGCAGACACAGCAGTACTTAAGACGGTGTATTTAATAAAGTAAAAAAGGAGAAGTCCTTCAATACAAAAATGGCAAATCCAAAAGGTGGTAGGAATAGCACAAAAAAGCCTCAAGAGATACTCAAAAACAGAATTCCACAAGAGCATCCACCGGAATCGACAAGAATACACAGGGCTGGGTGCTAACATACAAACACAGAGCACAGAACTGAGGGAAACTAAGGGTTTAAATACAATCAGGGGCAACGAGGCACAGGTGCAAATAATAATGGGGAACAAGGGAAAAAACATAAGGTCAAAAAGCACAATGGGGGCATCTAGTGACCAAAACCCGGAACAACCCTGGCCAAATCCTGACAAGTACTTTACACCACTGATTTACAGTATGTCTGTTCATTTTTTTTACCATTTATTTAAGAGGACCACAATGTTTAAAAAATATTTTGTGTCATCCTCAATGATTTTAAATGATCAAATCAATCTATTTATCTGTGGTACAAATATTAAACTGTAGTATGGCCATTTATTAGACTGTCTAAAGCAGCTTACAGTGGCACATGAGGGATTTGAACTTTCAAATACCATAATCACATTCTCGCAACCACCTGATCTACAACTTTCTGTGGATGCTTGAACCAACCCACTCCTTTCACCATATTCTTCACCAAACCACTTCCTTTGACAAAACCACTCCTGATTACCCAACTGCTCAAGAGCACCGCGCTACCCCAGATTTTGTTCGCTGAGAAAAAAGAACAGACGTTGCCCAATTCACAAATGACCAACATTACAGCACTGTCTGACCTCATGAGGCTGAGACTAGCTTTGTGCTCATCTCCATGGGACCATCCGAGCAGGGAGATCCCCACCCCACTTCTGACAGCAATGTAGCCAATTCTAACAAATAGTGGACAATGTGGCCACTCCCTCTTATGAAGTAGGAGATGGAGACACTCACAAATAAATATAATGAGGTGCAGACCAAAGACCATAAACTATGAAAAATAAAGAAAGTCACTCTCTGTATTACTCATAGTTATGTATTATTATGTGACTGAACCAACACTTTTGTTGAGTCAGTGCCCGGGGTCGTAACTTCCTCTATTTTTTTTCCAAGCTCCTTCAGATCAACCACAAAATTGGTCTGAGAAAAACCCCTCTTCAAAGACCACTGGGACCATTACAGACCATTACAACCCAGTGAGTCAGCTGATAGTCTGCAGTGACATTTCTAATGATGAAAAAACAAGGTAACACTTTATTTGGATAGTCCATTTGTAGATGCTCCACAGATTATCAGTAACATTTCAACTAACTACTAACCCTAACCTTAACCCTTACCCTAACCTCAGCCCTAGCAGTAACCTTAACCCTTTTTCTAAAATATGACTATCTGAACTATCTGGACTAGCCTAATAAAGTGTACCCACCAACAAGAACAGAAATGGAAGGAATGTTGCAAAAATATGAGATTTGGTATCATTTCTATATCGTATTTTTCTGTTTCTGCGTCTCATGAGGAATGAATAAGACTGACTAGGTGAATAACATATTTTGGCTACGTTGTGCAGCACATGTACAGTATTATTAGAAAGGTATATGAATGCCATGAGTAACGTTGAATTCATAGATGTGTAGGCAGTGCCAGTCTAATCATGATCCTTTTGTTTTTTGGGGGGGAAACTCCAAGTCAGCTCAGTGGCAGAGCAGTTAAAATTCTTTGAGCATATGTGATTCCTTACTCACCTAGTCTTTTTATAGAAGTGTCATTAGAGACTTGTCTCAACACATTCTGAGCAACACTCTATTCACAGCTTCTCTCTCTCAAATAATTGGATCCTTGCATAGGCCTACCTCTCCTTCCTTTCTGCTTCACAAATGTTTGTCATAATGAAGTAATGGTACTTGAGGTGGGGGTGAATGTCACGTTCTGACCTTTATTTCCTTTGTTTTGTCTTTATTTAGTATGGTCAGGGCGTGAGTTGGGGTGGGCAGTCTATGTTTGTTTTTCTATGATTTGGGTATTTCTATGTTTCGGCCTAGTATGGTTCTCAATCAGAGGCAGGTGTCATTAGTTGTCTCTGATTGAGAATCATACTTAGGTAGCCTGGGTTTCACTGAGTGTTTGTGGGTGATTGTTCCTGTCTCTGTGTTTGCACCAGATAGGGCTGTTTTAGGTTTTCATGTTTTTTGTTAGTCTGTTCATGTATAGTGTCTTTATAAATTAAAGAACCATGAATAGAGACCACACTGCGTTTTGGTCCGCCTCTCCTTCACCGCAAGAAAACCGTTACAGTGAATCAACCGCAACCTCAATCCATTTCAAATAGGATCTTTATTTTTTTATTTAACTAGGCAAGTCAATTTGGAACAAATTCTTATTTACAATGATGGCCTACCAAGAGACAAAAGGAATCCTGTGGGGACTAAGGCCTCTTCGTTAGACAGAGAAGTGTCATGGAAGGGAGCCATGAGAAATTCTTGTGGTATTTCTTATCAAACAGGAAGTGCAAGTCAGTGGAGCGTATCGACAGTTATGGACAAGGAATTGGGGGTTTGTCTCTTGGGACCAAAATGTATCAGGGGACCGATTTTGATGCAACACCCCCGGGTGCAGTTTATAGAGAAGTTGGTGGGGATTCAAACTTTTAAACGACCACCCATGCTACTGGAAATTTCCTACGGCATATTTACCTCAGCAAATTGCTTGTTCCAATGGAGTTTATGTTCAATTATTGGGAGTAATTACCATAAAATGGCATACAATTAAAATATAAAGAAGCACTTCCACACACTTTATATGTATTTTATTTGAATTCCCCGAATGGTTTTTAAATTAGCCTAGTAAGTAAAATATTTATGTAATCAAAAATGCCAAATTGCTTTCCTATTAAAAGAGGAAAACGGCTGAAAATGGGAATGGTTCTCGGATTCCCACGCTCCATGGTTAAGGATTTCGTAGGAGGGTTTTCTTGGCACCAAGATAGCACTTGGTGCCTGGGTAACACATTATAATAACGTTTGCTCATATTTTAATAATCATCTCCCACATTCACACATATATAAACAACTTTTAGATTATGTATTAACGATTTATAAGATCATTCATAAGATGCTTAATAAATCCTTAGTAAAGTATTTTTGCTGTCCCAAATCTAAGGTGAGGGCTATTTATACTGACATCACATGCCATTGGTAGATGCTCCAGCAGTAGCCTGATTCTCCTTAAGGTCTCAAAATAATCTAGAACATATCAATGGTAAAATAATATGCACAGAACACATGATGTTGAAGAATATGCACACAATACAGGATGTTACCTGTGCCTGAATTGATGTGTTTGAGTTGCACTAAATAGATGGTGGTAGTCATTTTGGTTTCCAATACTTCCAATATCTTTAGGTGCCTGCTGTACCCATACTTTTTTAAAGCCAATATTCTAGAAGAGGTGCCAGTACTCAGTAAGTATAACATTAGAGGTGTGCTCTTGTCCAATTCTAGCACTGGTTGTACCTAACAAGACGGAGAAGAGAGAATATACCTTATGGTCAACCACCAGACAGGGTGAGGAATGAAGAAGAATTGCAAACTGGCATCCGAATTCCTTGTCTGTCTTTTTCTCTCTTCTTTTCTCCCTCAAAGGATAAGGAAATAATCTCTCTCTCTCTGTCTCTCTCTGTCTCTCTCTGCGTCTCTCTCGACATCTCTCTCTACATCTCTCTCTGCGTCTCTCTCTGCGTCTCTCTCTCTCTGTGTCTCTCTCTCTGCGTCTCTCTCTCGCTCTCTCGTCTCTCTCTCTCTCTCGTCTCTCTCTCTGCGTCTCTCTCTCTGCGTCTCTCTCTGCGTCTCTCTCTCTCTGCATCTCTCTCTCTCTCTCTCTCTGCG
This sequence comes from Oncorhynchus masou masou, assembly GCF_036934945.1. NCBI lineage: Eukaryota > Metazoa > Chordata > Actinopteri > Salmoniformes > Salmonidae > Oncorhynchus > Oncorhynchus masou. Next base: position 45,657,569 of record NC_088243.1, read on the forward strand.
TCTATCTCTCTGCGTCTATCTCTCTGCGTCTATCTCTCTCTCTCTGCGTCTCTCTCTCTCTCTGCGTCTCTCTCTCGCTCTCTCGTCTCTCTCTCTCTGCGTCTCTCTCTCTCTATGCGTCTCTCTCTCTCGGGCGTCTCTCTCTCTCTCTCTCTCTCTGCGTCTCTCTCTCTCTGCGTCTCTCTCTCTCTCTCTGCGTCTCTCTCTCTCTGTGTCTCTCTCTCTCTGCGTCTCTCTCTCTCTCTCTCCCCCTCTCTCTCTGCGTCTCTCTCTCTCTCCCCCTCTCTCTCTCTCTGCGTCTCTCTCTCTCTCTCTCTCTGCGTCTCTCTCGACACTTCCATCTCTCTCTCTCTCTCTCTCTCCCCCTCTCTCGCTCTCTGCGTGTCTCTCTCGCTCTCTCTGCGTCTCTCTCACTCTCTCTCTCTGCGTCTCTCTCTCTCTCTCTCTGCGTCTCTCTCTCTCTGCGTCTCTCTCTCTCTCTCTGCGTCTCCCTCTCTCTCTCTGCGTCTCTCTCTCTCTATCTCTCTCTCTCTGCGTCTCTCTCTCTCTCTGCGTCTCTCTCTCTCTGCGTCTCTCTGTGTCTCTCTCTCTGCGTCTCTCTCTTGCTCTCTCGTCTCTCTCTCTCTCGTCTCTCTCTCTCTGCGTCTCTCTCTCTGTGTCTCTCTCTCTGCGTCTCTCTCTTGCTCTCTCGTCTCTCTCTCTCTCGTCTCTCTCTCTGCGTCTCTCTCTCTGCGTCTCTCTCTCTCTCTCTGCGTCTCTCTCTCTCTCTGCGTCTCTCTCTCTCTCTGCGTCTCTCTCTCTCTCATCTCTCTCTCTCTGTGTCTATCTCTCTGCGTCTATCTCTCTCTCTCTGCGTCTCTTTCTCTGCGTCTCTCTCGCTCTCTCTGCGTCTCTCTCTCTCTCTCTCTCTCTGCGTCTCTCTCTCTCTCTCTCTGCGTCTCTCTCTCTCTGCGTCTCTCTCTCTCTCTCTCGTCTCCTCTCTCTCTCTCTCTGCGTCTCTCTCTCTCTCTCTCTGCGTCTCTCTCTCTCTGCGTCTCTCTCTCTCTCTCTGCGTCTCCCTCTCTCTCTCTCTGCATCTCTCTCTCTCTATCTCTCTCTCTCTGCGTCTCTCTCTCTCTCTGCGTCTCTCTCTCTCTGCGTCTCTCTCTCTGTGTCTCTCTCTCTGCGTCTCTCTCTTGCTCTCTCGTCTCTCTCTCTCTCGTCTCTCTCTCTGCGTTTCTCTCTCTGTGTCTCTCTCTCTGCGTCTCTCTCTTGCTCTCTCGTCTCTCTCTCTCTCGTCTCTCTCTCTGCGTCTCTTTCTCTCTGCGTCTCTCTCTCTCTCTCTGCGTCTCTCTCTCTCTCTGCGTCTCTCTCTCTCTCTCTGCGTCTCTCTCTCTCTCATCTCTCTCTCTCTGTGTCTATCTCTCTGCATCTCTCTCTCTCTCTGCGTCTCTCTCTCTGCGTCTCTCTCTCTCTCTCTGCATCTCTCTCTCTCTCTGTGTCTCTCTCTCTCTGCGTCTCTCTCTCTGCGTCTCTCTCTCTCTCTGCGTCTCTCTCTCTCTCTCTGCATCTCTCTCTCCCTCTGCGTCTCTCTCTCTCTCTGCGTCTTTCTCTCTCTCTCTCTGCGTCTCTCTCTCTCTCTCTGCGTCTCTCTCTCTTAGTCTCTCTCTCCCGCTCTACGTCTCTCTCACTATCTCTGCGTCTCTCTCTCTCTGCGTCCCTCTCTCTCTCCCTACGTCTCTCTCTCTCTCTCTGCGTCTCTCTCTCTCTGCGTCTCTCTCTCTCTCTGCGTCTCTCTCTCTCTCTCTCTCTCTCTCTGCGTCTCTCTGCGTCTCTCTCTCTCTCTCTGCGTCTCTCTCTCTGCGTCTCTCTCTCTCTATGTCTCTCTCTCTGCGTCTCTCTCTCGCTCTCTCGTCTCTCTCTCTCTCGTCTCTCTCTCTGTGTCTCTCTCTCTGCGTCTCTCTCTGTCTCTCTCTCTCTCTCTCTCTGCGTCTCTCTCTCTCTGCGTCTCTCTCTCTCTCGTCTCTCTCTCTGCATCTATCTCTCTGCGTCTATCTCTCTCTGCGTCTCTCTCTCTCTCTCTGCGTCTCTCTCTCTCTCTGCGTCTCTCTCTCTCTCTCTCTGCGTCTCTCTCTCTCTCTTTCTCTCTGCGTCTCTCTCTCTCTCTCTGTCTCTCTCTCTCTCTCTCTCTGCGTCTCTCTCTCTCTCTCTGTGTCTCTCTCTCTCTGCATCTCTCTCTCTCTCTCTGCGTCTCTCTGCTTCTCTCTCTCTCTCTCTGCGTCTCTCTCTCTCTGCATCTCTCTCTCTCTCTCTGCGTCTCTCTCTCTCTCTGCGTCTCTCTCTCTCTCTCTGCGTCTCTCTCTCTCTCTTTCTCCCTGCGTCTCTCTCTCTCTCTGAGTCTCTCTCTCTCTCTCTGCGTTTCTCTCTCTCTTTCTCTCATCCCTATCAATCTCACACCTTCCCCCATATTTCTTGTGATTACAAATGACTGTTTAATAGCTCCCACATGCACTCATGCATATCACTTGAGTGGAGAGTTAAGAGAGGATCTGCCAAGGCTACCATGTGTCCTGTGTGGGATAGCAGGCCTCATCAACAAAACCTCACCACACGCACACACTATTGTAGACACACACATGCACAAGCACATGCCAAACCACCCACCCAAACAACCACCCACACACGTTTGTTTTACTATCCTTGTGGGGATCAAACAATGTATTACATTCAAAATCCAATTTTCCCTAACCCCAACCCGAACCTTTTCCTTGTGGCAACTGGCAAATTGACCCCACTTGTCCGAATGTTCCTTGTTTTAATATCCTGGTGAGGATAGTAAAACCAAACACACACACACACACATTTTCTCACACAGGGACATTTACCTCTGGCCTGCTAATGATGGCTGTAATCACTGACACTCAGTTAAAAGCCTGGCCTTGCCATCTGCTCAATCGACAACTATTCCGGTCAAGGACTTTAGCAGAACCTTTGGTGAAATTTCAACGAAATGACGGCTAGACTGTCTTTGACGGGAACAACAAGGCAGCATTAAGCAGCCACATGTCTGGGTTTGATATCAGTACCCTGGTGTTATTTCGAACAGATTTTGACCTTTCTACAGTGGGAGGCGAAACTTCACAGAGGGTTAGGAAACTGCTATGAAAGAGCTGGCACATGACTACGGTTAGGGTTCAGTTCAGCCATGTCTGTTAGTCACTGGCCAAATGGCACACTGTTCCCTATGTAGTGCACTACTTTTGACCAGGACCTATAGGATGTAAATTGATCAGTTTAATTGATGCTTACTTGCTAAATAAGTATTGATAGTTAACCTTGTGATCATTGTTTGCAATTGGTGCTTGAGGTAGTCGACCCTATGTTCCCTCAGCCCTATGAGCCCTCACCCATCTACACACAATACCCATAATGACAAAGTTAAAACATGTTTTTAGAAATTATTGCACATGTATTGAAAATGAAATACCTAATTTACATAAGTATTCACACCTTCTAAAGCAATACTTTGTAGAAGCACCTTCGGTAGTGATTAGAGCTGTGAGTCTTTCTGGGTAAGTCTCTATGAGCTTAACACACCTGAATTGTGCAACATTTGCCCATTATTCTTTCAAAAGTTCTTTAAGCTCTGTCAAACTGGTTGTTGATAATTGCTAAACAACCATTAAATCAGGTCTTGCTATAGATTTTCAAGTTGATTTAGTCAAAACAGTAACTCGGCCACTCAGGAACATACACTGTCTTCAGTGTAGAGTTGGCCTTGTGTTTTAGGTTACTGTCCTGCTGAAAATGGAATTCATTCATCTTCCAGTGTCTGGTGGAAAGCAGACCAGAATTTCCTTTAGAATGTTGCATGTGCTTAGCTCCATCCAAATATAGCACTTTGTATGCAGTATTTTTGCAAACAGGATAAATGTTTTGGAATATTTTTTTCCTGTACAGGCTTCCTTCTTTCCACTCTGTCAATTGGGTCAGTATTGTAGAATAACTACAATGTTTTTGATTCATCTTCAGCTTTTCATCCTCACTTCTATCACAGACATTAAACTTTGTAAACTCTGATTTCACCATGGCCTCATGGTGAAATCCCTGAGCGGTTTCCATCCTCTCTTGCAACTGAGTTAGGAAGGACGCCTGTATCTTTACCTGAGGGCTCCATTCAGAGGACCCCAGGTATGACCAACCCGAGCCCAGGGAGAGAGCAGCTGACTGGGGGTGATTCATATAGCATCGCTCCCTCCCTCCCTGGGGGCCTCCCTCATCAGGGCTATGTGGGGGGAAAGGGGCTGCCTGGAATGTTCCATTGAATAGGGGAGGGGACCTCCACGTTCAGATTTCAGGCTGTACCATACAGGCTGTATGTAATATGTTGTATGTCTACCTGTAAGGATGTGTGGCCAGGAGGTTTAATTAGTGCGTTTTAAACGATGCAGAATATAATGTGGATGTAATGTGGAAGTATGATGTGGATGTAACAGTAAGGACGAGGTTACTATATGTTTTAGGCTGAAGTTGTATCCCAGTCCTGCAATAAAGGTGAAAGGTCAATGACCATCCATCTTCAGAATGTTATTTCTATCAGAATGTTTGCATGATGGGGCACCATCTTTCAGTTCTCATCTACTGTAACCTGGGGCGGCAGGGAAGCCTAGTGGTTAGAGTGTAGGGACGGCAGGGTAGCCTAGTGGTTAGAGTGTAGGGGCGGCAGGGTAGCCTAGTGGTTAGAGTGTAGGGGCGGCAGGGTAGCTTAGTGGTTAGAGTGTAGGGACGGCAGGGTAGCCTAGTGGTTAGAGTGTAGGGACGGCAGGGTAGCCTAGTGGTTAGAGTGTAGGGACGGCAGGGTAGCCTAGTGGTTAGAGTGTAGGGGCGGCAGGGTAGCCTAGTGGTTAGAGTGTAGGGGCGGCAGGGTAGCCTAGTGGTTAGAGTGTAGGGGCGGCAGGGTAGTCTAGTGGTTAGAGTAAAGGGGCGGCAGGTAGCCTAGTGGTTAGAGTGTAGGGGCGGCAGGTAGCCTAGTGGTTAGAGTGTAGGGGCGGCAGGGTAGCCTAGTGTTTAGAGTGTAGGGGCGGCAGGTAGCCTAGTGGTTAGAGTGTAGGGGCGGCAGGGTAGCCTAGTGGTTAGAGTGTAGGGACGGCAGGTAGCCTAGTGGTTAGAGTGTAGGGACGGCAGGTAGCCTAGTGGTTAGAGTGTAGGGACGACAGGGTAGCCTAGTGGTTAGAGTGTAGGGGCGGCAGGGTAGCCTAGTGGTTAGAGTGTAGGGGCGGCAGGGTAGCCTCGTGGTTAGGGTGTAGGGGCGGCAGGTTGGCCTAGTGGTTAGAGTGTAGGGGCGGCAGGGTAGCCTAGTGGTTAGAGTGTAGGGACGGCAGGGTAGCCTCGTGGTTAGAGTGCAGGGACGGCAGGTAGCCTAGTGGTTAGAGTGTAGAGGCGGCAGGGTAGCCTAGTGGTTAGAGTGTAGGGACGGCAGGTAGCCTAGTGGTTAGAGTGTAGGGACGGCAGGTAGCCTAGTGGTTAGAGTGTAGGGACGGCAGGTAGCCTAGTGGTTAGCGTGTAGGGGCGGCAGGGTAGCCTAGTGGTTAGAGTGTGGGGACGGCAGGTAGCCTAGTGGTTAGAGTGTAGGGGCGGCAGGGTAGACTAGTGGTTAGAGTGTAGGGGCGGCAGGGTAGCCTAGTGGTTAGAGTGTAGGGACGGCAGGTAGCCTAGTGGTTAGAGTGTAGGGGCGGCAGGGTAGACTAGTGGTTAGAGTGTAGGGGCGGCAGGGTAGACTAGTGGTTAGAGTGTAGGGACGGCAGGTAGCCTAGTGGTTAGAGTGTAGGGACGGCAGGTTGGCCTAGTGGTTAGCGTGTAGGGGCGGCAGGGTATCCTAGTGGTTAGAGTGGGGTAGCCTAGTGGTTAGAGTGTAGGGGTGGCAGGGTAGCCGAGTGGTTAGAGTGTAGGGACGGCAGGTAGCCTAATGGTTAGAGTGTAGGGGTGGCAGGGTAGCCTAGTGGTTAGAGTGTAGGGGCAGCAGATAGCCTAGTGGTTAGAGTGTAGGGGCAGCAGGGTAGCCTAGTGGTTAGAGTGTAGGGGCAGCAGGGTAGCCTAGTGGTTAGAGTGTAGGGATGGCAGGGTAGCCTAGTGGTTAGAGTGTAGGGACGGCAGGTAGCCTAGTGGTTAGAGTGTAGGGGCGGCAGGTAGCCTAGTGGTTAGAGTGTAGGGGCGGCAGGTAGCCTAGTGGTTAGAGTGTAGGGGCGGCAGGGTAGCCTCGTGGTTAGAGTGTAGGGACGGCAGGTAGCCTAGTGGTTATAGTGTAGGGGCAGCAGGTAGCCTAGTGGTTAGAGTGTAGGGGCAGCAGGGTAGCCTAGTGGTTAGAGTGTAGGGGTGGCAGGGTAGCCGAGTGAAACCCCACCTCTTTAAGGAATACCTAGGATAGGATAAAGTAATCCTTCTCACCCCCCCCCTTAAATGATTTAGATGCACTATTGTAAAGTGGCTGTTCCACTGGATGTCATAAGGTGAATTCACCAATTTGTAAGTTGCTCTGGATAAGAGCGTCTGCCAAATGACTTAAATGTAAATGTTAAATGTATCTTCGTAGTGACTGGGTGTATTGATACACCATCCAAAGTGTAATTAATAACTTCACCATACTCAAATTTATATTATATTATATTTTTACCCATCTGTCAATAGGTACCCTTCTTTACGAGACAGTGGAAAACCTCCCTGGTCTTTGTGGTTGAATCTGTGTTTTTGAAATGTACTGCTCGACTGAGCAGTTACTTGTATGTGTGGGGTACAGAGATCAGGTAGTCATTCAAAAATCATGTTAAACACTATTACTGCACGCAGAGTGAGTCCATGCAACTTATTATGTGACTTGTTAAGCAAAATGTTTACTCCTGAACTTATTTAGGCTTGCCATAATAAAAGAGTTGAATTCGTATGGACTCAAGACATTCCAGCTTTTAATTTTCAATTAATTTGGACAAATTTCCAAAAACTTAATTCAACTTTGACATCATGAGGTATTGTGTTTAGGCCAGTGACAAATCCATTTAAAATTCAGGCTGTAACATAAAACAAAATGTTAAACGTCAAGTGGTGTGAATACTTTCGGAAAGCACTGTATATGTATACAGTGGTGTGTATATATAGTATGGACAGTATATGAATAGCAGCAGTTATATAGGATGAGCCTTGACTAAAATACAGTACATACTGTACATATGAAGTGGGAAAAACAGCATGTAAACATGATTAAAGTGACCATTGTTCAATGACTATGTAAATAGGGCAGCAATCTCAAAGGTGCAGGGGAGATTACCGGATGATAGTCAGCGAGTAACACTGACTAAGGTTCAGGGCAGGGGTCTAATATTTGTTAACACTCCCCTCCCCCTTCCATAACCACTGGCTCTCTAGAAGAGGTGGGAGTTCGAAGTCAATGACCACCATGTTAAATCTTAAATCCATTTTTGAAAACCAGTAAGGCAAGAGAGAAAGGAATGCTTTTCCACTCATGGAGTTCACAAAGAGTAATTCCAGCAACTAACCAAGTACATGCTTAGAGGGCCTGTCACATATCCAGTAATGATGACATATTGTATTTATTAAATGTGCAATGGAATTTACACACAATAGTGATGTATCACATATCCTTCCCATGTAAAATATACCCCAGATGCATAAAACATGGAGTTGAATTTCAATACTTACACCGCAATACCTCCTCATTGAGTCTGAGATAAGATTAGACTAATTTCAGTACAGAACTCCCCTCTCTCTCCCAGACATCTATCTCTCTGATAGCATCAGGTCTATGTGAAAATCATATCCCCTCACATTCCAAATATCCCTCCCTCAGGACCTTAGTCCCATTTAACGCAAGCACTCTCTCTTTTCTTAGACCAAAAAGGGTGCGGCACGGGAACTAATGTGGGTTAGAGGGGGTAGATGTTGTTGTATTAATTTGGGAATTGCCCGAAATGTAACCTCTCCTCCCCTTTCCCTCTCCTCCTTTCCTCCAGAGAGGATGTCACTCTTCACCCACTGGTCCAGCTGCCTTATTAATGGCTAAAGTAAACAGATAACAATATGATTAACATGATGTTCATGCATTCATTCATGAATAAGAGATTGTCATGATGAATAATGCATGATGATTAAATAATTTTTCAACAGCACTAACTCATGTTAATGAATCCGATTGATGAACCCTTATTACAGAGTAACAGTACCGCTTCCTCTTGTTCAGGAGGTTATCACTCTTCCCCCGAGTGCTCCAGCTGTATTTTCTTGGGACGTGACACAATGTTTGTTTATCTGTCCAGATAGACCTCTCACCTGTATCCTTTAGGACAGAGTTTAACCTCCCCTCAAGAGACAGTACCAATTTAGAATCGTATACATCCCAAGACACAACATAGTCTTGAATCTTGCCTCTAATTTATGATGAGAGGAACAAGTAGCTCACTTTTCTTTAACAAAACAAACCCTCAGGATAACATTCCACTAAGTACAAAATCATTTCTGGACTCGTTAAGTAACATGACAGCACTTGTTAGATTGTATAACTTCTAATTCTACCTAATTAATGGAGGAACACCTGCATGGTGTTGCCAAAACCACTGTGTAAGAAAACACAGATTACAGAAAGTATTCATACCCCTTGACTTATTCCACATTTTGCTGTGTTACAGCCTGAATTCTATATGTTTTTATTTCCCTCACCCATCTACACACAATACGCCATAATGACAAAGTCAGAACATGTTTTTAGAAATTATTGCACATGTATTGAAATTGAAATACATTCAATACATGTTAGAATCACCTTTGGCAGCGATTACAGATGTGAGTCTTTCTGCGTAAGTCTCTAAGAGTTTTGCACACCGCATGTACCCTATGCCCTTGTCCAAAGATTTGGATAATAGGAAACATAGGGGAGAGAAGAGAAAGAGAGAGAGAGAGAGCCTGCAAACAATGTCAACATAGAAGACCGCACTGTAGTCAGGGAGATTGTACCCTCCATGCCCTTGTCTGAAGATTAACAAGTGTATGAAATTACTCAGTTTTGCATTCTGTGTGTAATGGATTAAAGCCTGTTTGCCCCAGCCAAGACGGAGGAGCATAACATGCAGCGATGCTATCAGGGAGCTACTGTAACATGATTTATACTCTACCAGATTTACCAGGATAGGATGACAAAGGGGGGAGGGGTGACTTTTCTCAAGGACACAGTAACACAGATCCACGTACGTAATCCAATATCTCAATCGATAGTCCATCCAAATGTTCAGAGTATATGTATTGTGCAAATGTGAGTGGAGCGGGTGAGCAGCCTTGTCTCGCACTACTTTCTTACAAAACATTAGCGACCATTGCACCCCATTACCATCAAAACATGTTGCGATTCTGGGATTTTATGCCGGAAAAAAAGTTGTTTAGAAAGGAGTGGATGAACTTCGAAGGGCTGTAGTGGTTGCACATGTGACATTTGGTAAAATGGTTTCCCTACATTAAAGTCCCCGGCCACGAGAAGTGCCGCCTCTGGATGAGCGTTTTCCTGTTTGCCTTTGGCGGTATACAACTCGTTGAGTACAGTCTTAGTGCCAGCATCGGTCTGTGGTGGTATGTACTGTTGACTGCTACGAAAAATACAGAAGAAAACTCTAAATAGATAGTGTGGTCTACAGCTTATCATGAGATACTCTACCTCAGATGAGCAACACCTTATAACTTCCTTAGATATCATGCACCAGCTGTCATTTACAAATATACATAGACCACCACACCTTGTCTTAGCAGAGGCTGTAGTACTATCCTGCCGATAGAGTGTATAACCCACCAGCTGTATATTCTTAATGTTGTTGTTCAGCCACGACTCGATGAACCTTAAGCTCTTACAGTTTTTAATGTCCCGTTGGTAGGATACACGTGCTTTTAGTTCGTCCCATTTATCTTCCAGCGATTCTACATTGGCTAACAGTACGGATGGCAAAGGCAGATTAGCCACTTGTCGCCTGATCCTCACAAGGTACCCCAATCTCCTTCCGCGAAATCTCCATCTCTTTTTCCTGCAAATGACTGGGATGAGGACCTGTTAGGGTGTCTGGAATAAATCCCTCCCGTCCGACTCATTAAAGAAAAACTCTTCATCAAATTCAAGGTGAGTAATCGCTGTTCTGATGTCCAGAAGCTCTTTTCGGCCATAAGAGACAGTAGCAGCAACATTATGTACAAAATAAGTTACAAACGATGCAAAAAAAAATAAAAAAAATAGCATGGTTTGTTTAGAGGCAATAAAACGGCAGCCATCCTTTCCAGCGGCATTATATTAACTAGGCTATATCCTAGACAGTGTCAAATATGTGTCCTAAATGGCATCCTATTCCCTATATAGTGCACTACTTTTGACAAGAGCCTTATGGGCCCTCGTCAAAAATAGTACACTTTATAGGGAAATCAAAATATACATTTTATTCATAAATCTTATTGGCATGAATTTGTTATACCATATTATTTACTTTATTTTTTATATCTTCTCATTTTTAAAGGTAAGAGTTCTTTGCAGAGTCTTTCTCTATTTTGGCAAATCACTGATTGTTTGAAAATGCAGCAAAACTAACATTGGTCTTCATTCTGTTATGTTATTATGTAAGTTATTGTGTTACGTTATGACTTTCCTCAGTTTGGGCAAAACCCTCATGCTTAGACCACCCACAGCGAACCTGGGCAGTGTCCTATCAACACAATGTAGAATGACATCAGAGTTGGCCAATCTACATTGTGTCTCTGACATACCTCTCATCACAACCACAGCATGAATCCATGCGATGTACTGTAAAATGTCATAGATAGGAGTATGTTTTTACTGTGCGGCATGCCTATCCTTTTACTCCAAGTTCCACTCATCAAAGGGGCCTCAAATCTATCCCCTGGGAAACAGTACCTACTGTATGCAGACAATGATTCCCCTTTTTTTAGTTCCCCTTGTTTTTTTGTCAGACAGTAGTTTCTGAACAGTAAAAATGTGTACCGTGGCCAAACTCAACAGCAAGGTACAGCACCAGATCAGAAAATAACATTTTCTGGACGTGACTGAAGTTTGCTCAATTTGTCCATTTCTTACTGGCCGTCAGACTAGGGATATATTGACCATACATGTGCGTGTCTGTGGTCGGCAACTACTTACTGCATACTGAGTGGCACCAGTGAAAACCGCCAAATCAATGATGGACAGTGAGGAAAATGAAATAATTGTTTTGCGTGCATGACTCAGCAGAAAATGCACAGCACTTATCTTTGAGATAACATTTTTTATTTTAGTTGTTGAATTGCATTATGCAAGTAAAGTGAAAACAGTCATGTGCAATGCCCTTTCAAAATTCAAACTCCTTATGTTCAGAAAATATATTTGTATACATAAATTCTCTATATTTTTTTTAACCTTTTCAGTGGAGACCTGAATGAATTTGAAATTATATACAGGTGCATTGCTTTTTGTTTCTACAAATTAAACATCCATCCAAACATGCTATTTTGTATTATATTCTATATTCTATAAAATATTTATTATATATATATATTTGTATTATATATTATTTTATGTAAGATTTTTGTTGTTGTTTTTTGTCTTTGATATTCCTGAAAATTCTAGACAAATGTTTTGATTGCACAGAATATGGCAGGACAGTAGCACAGCATTTATGGTCACTTCATTAGAAGCTAATTACTCACAACCATAATGGTTTCACTCATTGAGGTCCTCGTGGTAATGCACGCTTTCTCTGATTCTTAATTTTGCAATCTCCTCTTCCCTGCTTGTGCAATGACCTCAAGCCTCCGCTTGACATTTCCACTTCAAAAGTGAGGGGAGGATCGGGCACTTCAAACCGCTTAATGTGCCTGATGGCTAAGTCTTTGAAAGTAAGATGTTGACATGATCAGTCCAATCAAAGCTACTGTACATATAACGTGATGACATCCTTTTATCGGTGGCCAATGACCTTGAGCCTTCTTGGAAGGGCACTTGTGATATAACTCTATGGCAGGACCCAAAGGGCTGAACTTTTGGATGTCTACCCTTACTTAGGACTTAAACTTGGCGATGACGTAGTGTCCCCATTAGTAACAGAACACTGAGCCAATCACAGCGCAATCCTATTTTCTGCTGGCTCGCCCCACCACAGAAAGCACTGAAACACCTGCATTTTGGAGCTGCCTTACTCAACAAAACAAAAAAGAGAGTGTGTTTGTATGCGGCTTTGCTAACTCAATGATATATATTTTTGTTGACATTGTTTGCAACCTGATATATGACATGTATTAATGCCAAAATAACATGCAAAACAGGCAGGCCAAAAAAATATATATATAGGAAGATATGTAAATATTTATATATATTTACATATCTTCCTATAAAGATCAACCATAGTTTTTTTCTAAATATATGTGCACATACAGTGCATATGGAAACTATTCAGATCGCTTGACTTCTCCTCAATTGACACACAATACCCCATAATGGCTTAGCAAAAAAAAAATGAAATATCACTTTTACATTAGATTCTTCAAAGTAGCCACACTTTGATTTGATGTCAGCTTTGCACACCCTTAGCATTCACTCAACCAGCTTCACCTGGAATGCTTTTCCAACAGTCTTGAAGGTGTTCCCACATTTACTGAGCACTTGTTGGCTGCTTTTCTTTAACTCTGCTGTCCAACTCATCGCAAACAATCTCAATTAGGTTGAGGTCGGGTAATTGTGGAGGCCAGATCATCTGATGCAGTACTCCATCACTCTCCTTCTTGGTCCATGCATCACGGTGGGAACCACACATGTGGAGATCATCTGTTCACCTACTCTTGAGTTTCACAAAGAGAATTTGGATATATCAGACCAAAAGGACAGATTTCCACCGGTCTAATGTCCATTGCTCATGTTTCTTGGCCCAAGCAAGTCTCTTCTTCTTATTGGTGTCTTTTAGTAGCTGATTCACGCAGTCTCCTCTGAACAATTGATGTTGAGATGTGTCTGTTACTTGATCTCTGTGAAGCATTTATTTGGGCTGCAATTTCTGAGGCAGGGTAACTCTAATGAACTTATCCTCTGCAGCAGAGGTAACACTGGGTCTTCCTTTCCTGTGGCGGTCTTCATTAGATCCAGTTTCATCATCGCGCTTGATGGTTTTTGTGACTGCACTTGAAGAAACTTTCAAAGTTCTTGAAATTTTCCAGATTGTCTTAAAGTAATAATGTCCTGTCGTATCTCTTTGCTTATCTGAGCTGTTCTTGCCATAATTTGGACTTGGTCTTTTACCAAATAGGTCTATCTTCTGTATACCACCCCTACCTTGTCACAACACAACTGATTGGCTCAATCGCATTAAGAAGAAAATATATTCCACAAATGAACGTTTAACAAGGCACACCTGTTAATTTAATTGCATTCCAGTTGACAACCCCAGGTAGCTGGTTTAGACAATGCTAAGGATGTGCAAAGAAGTCATCAAGGCAAAGGGTGGCTACTTTGAAGAATCTCAAATATAAAATACACTTTTTTTGGTTACTGTATGATTCCAAGTATTATTTCATAATTTTATACAATGTAGAAAATAGTAAAAAATATAGAAAAACCCTGTAATGAGTACATTAGGTGTCTCCAAACTTTTGACTGGTACTGTATATGCAAAAATATGTGGACACCCCTCCAAATGAGTGGATTCGGCTATTTCAGCCACACTCGTTGCTGACAGGTGTATAAAATTGAGCACACAGCCATGCAATCTACATAGACAAATATTGGCATCAGAATGACTTTACTGAAGAGCCCAGTGATGACGATGCCACTTTTCCAACAAGTCTGTTGTCAAATTTCTGACATGCTAGAGCTGCCCCTGTCAACTGTAAGTGCTGTTACTCTGAAGTGGAAACGTCTACTACCAACAACAAGTCAGCCGCGAAGTGGTAGGCCACACAAGCCCACAGAACGAGACCGCAGAGTGCTGAAGTGCGTAGTGTGTAATAATTCGCTGTCCTCGGTTGCAACACTCACCTCCGAGTTCCAAACTGTCTCTGGAAGCAACATCACATCAGCACAAGAACTGATTGTCGGGAGCTTCATGAAATGGATTTCCATGGCTGAGCAGCCGCACACAAGCCTAAGATTCCCATGCACAATGACAAGGGTCGGCTGGAGTGGTGTAAAGCTTGCCGACATTGAACTCTGGAGCAGTGGAAACGTGTTCTCTGGAGTGATGAATCACACTTCACCATCTGGCAGTCCAGACGGACAAATCTGGGTTTTCGAGATGCCAGGAGAACGCTACCTGCCCCAATGCAGAGTGGAGGAGTAATAGTGGTCTGGTGCTGTTTTTTATGGTTCGGGCTAGACCCCTTAGTTCCAGTGAAGGGAAACTTTAACGCTATAACATACAATGACATTCTAGACGATTCTGTACTTCCAACTTTGTGGCAACAGTTTGGGGAAGGCCCTTTCCTGTTACAGCATAACTATGCCCCCGTGCAGAAAGTGAGGTCCATACAGAAATAGTTTGTCGAGATCGGTTGGGAAGAACTTGACTGGCCTGTACAGAGCCGTGCCCTCAACCCCATCGAACACCTTTGGGATAAAATGGAACGCCAACTGCGAGCCAGGCCTAAATCGGCCAACATTAGTGCCGACCTCACTAATGCTCGTGGCTAAATGGAAGCAAGTCCCCGCAGCAATGTTCCGAAATCTAGTGGAAAGCCTCCCCAGAAGAGTGGACGCTGTTAAAAAGCAGCAAAGTGGGGACCAACTCCATATTAATTCCCATGATTTTGGAAAGAGATGTTTGACGAGCAGATGTCCACATACTTTTGGTCATGTATTGCATCTGTTGCAATGTCTACACACACAGAAATACTATTGCTCTCCTTGGACCATTGCACATTTCTCTAGACACCACCCAATGATATTTCTCAACATGTTTCAAGAAAATTCCAAGTCAACAAAAGGTATGTGCCAATTACACAATGATTACCAAATAACTACTTTTTGGTGTCTTTCATTGAAACAAAGACCAGCACGTAGTGTAAAATGTAGATTCAATTACTGTAGTGTGGAATTCATATGTATGTGACCAATAAAATTAGATTAAAATTGTATTTCTTTGAAGTAAGCACAAGAGAGTATCGTTACCATACCATTTCCCAGCATATACCAGGACCTGAAAAAGAAGGACTGTCAAATGAAGTGATACCAAACAAAGTTCACCGAACAACTCCAGTAAAGATTACCTTCCGATACCCCCTCTCTCCAGTCTCAGTCATTCTATAAAATAGGGAGGACTTAGTCTCAGGGTACTTACATGACAATTACTAATAACGGCTGGCTGTAAGGTGTTGAGCAAGGAATTCGTTAACTGTAAGGGCAAGAGGTTTCATTATATGTTACTCCATCTAAGCAACCTTTCTCTCGGTTTGTACTATTTCAAAGTCCAGGGAGGACTAGAAAAATGTTAACACTAAACTCCCACTGAAACCCTTTGGCTTCTGCTGGTTAGAGACAACCTAAACATGCAACAACCGTGCTGCTGGCTTGGCTGCTGCTTTTGTCCATAGCGTACCCAAGCATTTCTGAGGCTATCGCATCTGATTGCTTTGTTCTTGGCACAGAGAGCAAATCCCAGAGCATTAGACTAGAAGCTAGAAACATAGCCAGAAGAGACAACACTCTGGGACCGTAAATGTTTCATATTCTCCTGCTGTCTCTTCAAAGGAAAGCATGCCTTTTCTTTTTCTAAGGGAGGATTAATTTTTCTATGAGTTATTTGTGACCTACAGTATTTGCTCAACAAGCCCAGATGTCTCTTTTACGCAAAATGCTTTCACTGGTCAGTGATCAAGATGGTGTTGACTCACCCTTGTCATAATACCTCATGACTAATGGCTTATTCACACAATTACCTACACTACAGAAACATAAACTCTTCGTAATTAAAGACCATCCTCACACACAGGTCTCCCCTGAACAGCTCCCTTGGTGAATCAGCTAATATATTGCGCTTTGACCTCTACAAAATGACTCCTTGCTGACTCCCCAGTCTATTGAGACCGCCAAGTCCACTGGCTATGACCAAACGTCAGACAGTGCGGCAACGGGACACCAACATATTGCCAACTTCCTGTCCCTCTAAAGCGGCGCCAGATTCTCCCTGGAGGTTAACCCAATTCCTCTTTGTTTACCTCACAAAAAAGCCTGTAAAACATCTAACAGGTCCTAAAATAACAGGGCTTGGGACAATTAAAGGAAGAGGAGAGTCGGGAAAATATATTTCTGTACACCTATATTACTACCAAAGCCACAGTGTAAATTATGACTAGTCATTGACTAATCTTTGGGGATTTATCAAAGCATCTGAACAGTCTCCAGATACTGCTTTGGCCATTAAATGCCTACCCCAGTAGAAATCCACTTTTTCGAGCTGAAAGACAATAGAGCTTACTCACTATGTTACACAATGATTTAAGTCAATAATGAATTGTTTTAGTCAAAGTATTTGTTAATTTGTTTACCTCGATCCCCATTAGCTTTTGCAGAAGCAGTAGCTACTCTTCCTGGGGTCCACAAAAAACATGACAAGTAACAAAACACTGATACACTGATAGACAAGGAAAGTCATACAAATTTAAAATACAACGATGTACAAAAATGCAACAAAAAAATTACACAAACAAATACAACAAAAATTATATCAAATCAAAATCAAATCAAATTTTATTTGTCTCATACACATGGTTTGCAGATGTTAATGCGAGTGTAGCGAAATGCTTGTGCTTCTAGTTCCGACAATGCAGTAATAACCAACAAGTAATCTAACTAACAATTCCAAAACTACTGTCTTATACACAAGTGTAAGGGGATAAAGAATATGTACATAAAGATATATGAATGAGTGATGGTACAGATCAGCATAGGCAAGATACAGTAGATGGTATCGAGTACAGTATATACATATGAGATGAGTATGTAAACAAAGTGGCATAGTTAAAGTGGCGAGTAATACATGTATTACATAAAGATGCAGTGGATGATATAAGTACAGTATATACGTATACATATGAGAGGAATAATGTAGGGTATGTAAACATTATATTAGGTAGCATTGTTTAAAGTGGCTAGTGATATATTTTACATAATTTCCCATCAATTCCCATTATTAAAGTGGCTGGAGTTGAGTCAGTGTGTTGACAGCAGCCACTCAATGTTAGTGGTTGCTGTTTAACAGTCTGATGGCCTTGAGATAGAAGCTGTTTTTCAGTCTCTCGGTCCCAGCTTTGATGCACCTGTACTGACCTCGCCTTCTGGATGATAGCGGGGTGAACAGGCAGTGGCTCGGGTGGGTGTTGTCCTTGATGATCTTTATGGCCTTCCTGTAACATCGGTTGGTGTAGGTGTCCTGGAGGGCAGGTAGTTTGCCCCCGGTGATACGTTGTGCAGACCTCACTACCCTCTGGAGAGCCTTACGGTTGTGGGCGGAGCAGTTGCCGTACCAGGCGGTGATACAGCACACCAGGATGCTCTCGATTATGCATCTGTAGAAGTTTGTGAGTGCTTTTGCTGACAAGCCAAATTTCTTCAGCCTCCTGAGGTTGAAGAGGCGCTGCTGCACCTTCTTCACGATGCTGTCTGTGTGAGTGGACCAATTCAGTTTGTCTGTGATGTGTATGCCGAGGAACTTAAAACTTACTACCCTCTCCACTACTGTTCCATCGATGTGGATAGGGGGGTGTTCCCTCTGCTGTTTCCTGAAGTCCACAATCATCTCCTTAGTTTTGTTGACGTTGAGTGTGAGGTTATTGTCCTGACACCACACTCCGAGGGCCCTCACATCCTCCCTGTAGGCCGTCTCGTCGTTGTTGGTAATCAAGCCTACCACTGTTGTGTCGTCCGCAAACTTGATGATTGAGTTGGAGGCGTGCGTTGCCGCGCAGTCGTGGGTGAACAGGGAGTACAGGAGAGGGCTCAGAACGCACCCTTGTGGGGCCCCAGTGTTGAGGATCAGCGGGGTGGAGATGTTGTTGCCTACCCTCACCACCTGGGGGCGGCCCGTCAGGAAGTCCAGTACCCAGTTGCACAGGGCGGGGTCGAGACCCAGGGTCTCGAGCTTGATGACGAGCTTGGAGGGTACTATGGTGTTAAATGCCGAGCTCTAGTTGATGAACAGCATTCTCACACAGGTATTCCTCTTGTCCAGATGGGTTAGGGCAGTGTGCAGTGTGGTTGAGATTGCGTCGTCTGTGGACCTATTTGGGCGGTAAGCAAATTGGAGTGGGTCTAGGGTGTCAGGTAGGGTGGAGGTGATATGGTCCTTGACTAGTCTCTCAAAGCACTTCATGACGACGGAAGTGAGTGCTACGGGGCGGTAGTCGTTTAGCTCAGTTACCTTAGCTTTCTTGGGAACAGGAACAATGGTGGCCCTCTTGAAGCATGTGGGAACAGCAGACTGGTATAGGGATTGATTGAATATGTCCGTAAACACACCAGCCAGCTGGTCTGCGCATGCCCTGAGGGCGTGGCTGGGGATGCTGTCTGGGCCTGCAGCCTTGCGAGGGTTAACACGTTTAAATGTTTTACTCACCTCGGCTGCAGTGAATGAGAGACCGCATGTTTCCGTTGCAGGCCGTGTCAGTGGCACTGTGTTGTCCTCAAAGCGGGCAAAAAAGTTGTTTAGTCTGCCTGGGAGCAAGACATCCTGGTCCGTGACTGAGCTGGGTTTCTTCTTATAGTCCGTGTTTGACTGTAGACCCTGCCACATACCTCTTGTGTCTGAGCCGTTGAATTGAGATTCTACTTTGTCTCTATACTGACGCTTAGCTTGTTTGATAGCCTTACGGAGGGAATAGCTGCACTGATTAAAAGCAGTGGTTCGCGCTTTCAGTTTCACGCGAATGCTGCCATCAATCCACGGTTTCTGGTTAGGGAATGTTTTATTCGTTGCTATGGGAACGACATCTTCAACGCACGTTCTAATGAACTCGCACACCGAATCAGCGTATTCGTCAATGTTGTTGCCTGACGCAATACGAAACATGTCCCAGTCCACGTGATGGAAGCAGTTTTGGAGTGTGGAATCAGCTTGGTAGGACCAGCGTTGGACAGACCTCAGTGTGGGAGCTTCTTGTTTCAGTTTCTGTCTGTAGGCAGGGATCAGCAAAATGGAGTCGTGGTCAGCTTTTCCGAAAGGGGGCGGGGCAGGGCCTTATATGCGTTGCGGAAGTTAGAATAACAGTGATCCAAGGTTTTGCCAGCCCTGGTGGCGCAATCGATATGCTGATACATTTTAGGGAGTCTTGTTTTCAGATTAGCCTTGTTAAAATCCCCAGCTGCAATGAATGCAGCCTCAGGATGTATGGATTCCAGTTTGCAAAGAGTCAAATAAAGTTCGTTCAGAGCCATTGATGTGTCTGCTTGGGGGGAAATATATACGACTGTGATTATAATCGAAGAGAATTCTCTTGGTAGATAATGCGGTCTACATTTGATTGTGAGGAATTCTAAATCAGGTGAACAGAAGGATTTGAGTTCCTGTATGTTTCTGTGATCACACCACGTCTCGTTAGCCATAAGGCATACGCCCCCGCCCCTCTTTTTACCAGAAAGGTGTTTGTTTCTGTCGGCGCGATGCGTGGACAGAAAGTGTGTTAGAGTGTGTCTGTGTGTGTGTGTATATCCCATTACAGACCCTGCCATTCCATTAGTTTTTTTAAATCCATTTTTTAAAGGTAATTTTGTTGTTTGTTTGAGGAATTGGAGATGGAAAGGAGTTCCATTCGATCATGGCTCTGTATAAAAACTGTGCGTTGCTGTTAATTCATTTTGGATTTGGGGACTGTGAAGAGTCCCCTGGTGGCGTCTAGTGGGGTATGTATGGGTGTCTGAGCTGAATGTTATTTGGTTTTGCAAACAATCTGGAATTTTTGTCACAGTAATATTTCTCATAAAAACTAGAAGAGAAGTAGTTAAACTCTCGTTAACCCACAACCAGCAAAGACCGGCATGCATGTTGTTGATGTTAGTTATGTATTGTATGTGCAGTTAAGGGAAAGGTGTGCTGCTCTGTTTTTAGCCAGCTGCAGACCATATTACAGGACAGTAATCAAGATGGGACAAGACCATAGCCTGAACAAATTATACAGTTGATTTGTGTAAAAAAATGCAGAACATCTTTTGATAACAAACATACCCTTCCCCAATTTCACAACAACTTTGTCAATATAACTTGCCCATGATAATGATAATTGACCATCCATTTTTACATCTAGGAGATTAACTTCCTCAACTTGTTCAATGGTCACACTCTTTATGTACAACTCCAGTTGAGATTTACATTACATTACATTTACATTTAAGTCATTTAGCAGACGCTCTTATCCAGGGCGACTTACAAATTGGTGAATTAACCTTCTGACATCCAGTGGAACAGCCACTTTACAATAGTGCATCTAAATCATTTAAGGGGGGGGGTGAGAAGGATTACTTTATCCTATCCTAGGTATTCCTTGAAGAGGTGGGGTTTCAGGTGTCTCCGGAAGGTGGTGATTGACTCCGCTGTCCTGGCATCGTGAGGGAGTTTGTTCCACCATTGGGGGGCCAGAGCAGCGAACAGTTTTGACTGGGCTGAGCGGGAACTGTACTTCCTCAGTGGTAGGGAGGCGAGCAGGCCAGAGGTGGATGAACGCAGTGCCCTTGTTTGGGTGTAGGGCCTGATCAGAGCCTGGAGGTACTGCGGTGCCGTTCCCCTCACAGCTCCGTAGGCAAGCACCATGGTCTTGTAGCGGATGCGAGCTTCAACTGGAAGCCAGTGGAGAGAGCGGAGGTCTTAGGTCTTAGATAATGTTTTGAACCAAATACAGTACAATGCTTTAAGTTTTATATAATAATTTATTATTAATCACGCATTCTGATACTGCCTGTAACTCCTTATTTAGAATTTCAGTGAGCTCACTGGCTTTGGGTGCTGACATGTAGAATGTGGAATCATCTGTAGACATAGTCATTCAAGCTTTGTGTAAGACTCGTGGCAAATAGAGAAGAGTAACGGTCTAAGGTAACTGCCCTGATGGACACCATACTATACATATCGGATGTTAGAGAACATTCCATTGAAGAACACTCTCTGGGTTCTATTGGATAAATAACTCTCCAACCATGTGATGGCAGGTGATGTAAAGCAATTTCAAGTGAGTTTTTTTAATAACAATATATGATCAATAATGTAGTATCCTTAAAGGCTTCTTAGAGTTACGACCCAATGTACCTGGCTTAAGCTACCTGAAGCTTTCTTAATCATAGTTATATAGGCAGACATAGGAAATAGCTACGGAAAGCGGGAAGCAAACCCCCGTCTTGAGTCAATACTGCCATCTATTGGTAAAAATAAATATACCAGGTTACTGCAAATAATATCAAAGGCTGCACTGAAATCTAACAATACAGCTCCAACTATCATCTTATTATCCATTTATGTTAACCAATCATCTGAGTCAGTGCAGTACAAGTTGTGTGCCCTTCTCTATATGTCTCCTGAAAGTCAGTAGTTAGCTTGTTCTATGAAAAATAGCATTGTATTTGGTCAAACACAATCCAGTTTACTAACGTTGGTTCCGTTTTCTCCGTTTTAATTTACTTAACAAATAAGGAACACTCAAAATGTGCACTTATAAATCATAACAATTTTAATCAAAATACAGCTGTAGACAGAAGTCAAAGATCAAACATCACATATACAACTGATGTCTCTCATGAGTTCTTCCCCATAGGAAAAGTCAAAGTTGCTTTTATCATGCTTGTCGTCAACCACCTGTGATGTCACTGCATACATCATTACCTGCTACTCTTCAGTCCAAGCCCATGCATACACAGATATACAAACTTGCAAGAGATACAATAGTTCCAGTGTTTTCTAAGGCCTCAGCAGTAAATGTCCACTCCCCCAAGTTGATTTATAGAGGTATGTCTGACTAGCCTCTTATCTCGTCTACTCCCCTGCAGGGCTCTTTGTTTGTCTTTGAAATGCTTTCTCACAGACCCCCCCCCCCCCATTTCTTTATAAAATGCAGACTTAGAAAAGGCTGTGTAACAATTCTAAAACCTTACAATTAATATATATATATTGTTAATCTGTAGTCTAGGACCCTATAAATGTAGGGGACTTAGGGCCCCTCCCCTTCTATTAATACAATGTAAGGATAATCAAGTACTATATTACATCAAACATTTGGTGCAGCCCCTAATATGACCCCAATTTGACCCATCACTAAGAGCAAGCGGCAAACTGATTGAGCAGCTGTTAGAGCCAGCAAAGGTTGCTTTACTCTAATATTTTTAGGCAGTGAAATTACTTAAGCTTCCTTCCACGCTTGTGGACACACCCACTCCTTTCGGCTTTGGATAAAGATATGTTAAATAGAGGTGCCTCTCACGCCCTGATCTGTTTCACCTGTTCCTGTGATTGTCTCCACCCCCTCCAGGTGTTGCTTATTTTCCCCAGTGCATTTATCCCTGTGTTTCCTGTCTCTCTGTGCCAGTTCCAGACTTTGGTCAATGATGTGCTTCGGGTCATGCTAAACCAGTTTGTGGACCTTGACGACGTCCTGTTTCTTCCCCCCCGATCTGCACAAGAACATGTTCTTCATGTCAGACAGATCCTTCAGTGACTCCTGGAGAACCAGCTGTTCGTGAAAGCCGAGAAGTGTGAGTTCCACCGCTCTTCAATCACCTTTCTGGGATACAGTATGTCATTGCTGAGGGCAATGTTCAGATGGATCCTGGAAAGGTGAAAGCAGTGGTGGTGTCACATCCTGACCTTAGTTCCTTTTTTATGTCTCTATTTTGGTTGGGGTGGGCATTTTGTTTTGTTCTGTGTGTTGTATTTCTATGTGTTTGGCCTGGTATGGTTCCCAATCAGAGGCAGCTGTCAATCGTTGTCTCTGATTGAGAACCATACTTAGGTAGCCTGTTCCCACCTGTGTTTTATGGGTAGTTGCTTTCTGTTTTGTGTTTTTCACCTTACAGGACTATTTTGTGTCGTTCACTCATCTTTTTTTGTCATTCAGTTTACTTAATTAAATTTACTATGAACACTTAGCACGCTGCGATTTGCTCCGATGATTCCTATTCCTCATCATCAGACGAAGAGGAGAGCTGTTACAGGTGGATTGGCCTCAACCAACGTCCAGGGTGCAGTTGCAACGGTTTCTTGAGTTTGCAAACTTCTACCGCCGTTTCATTCGGGACAAAAGCACCCTGGTGGCCTCCCTCTCGGCACTCACATCTCCCAAGGTACCGTTCAAATGGTCTCCAGCTGTTGAAAAAGCCTTTGTGGCCATCCTGTTCCAGCGATCTGCCCAGGACCAGAAGCTTCATCCTGGTGCCTTCCTGTCCCATCTCAGTCCTGCAGAGAGGAACTACGATGTTGGCAACCGAGAACTCCTGGTGTTGAAGATGGCATTGGAAGAGTGGAGGCACTGGCTGGAAGGAGCAGAACAGCCATTCCTGGTCTGGACCAACCATGATTTGGAATATCTCCGTTCAGCCAAGCGTCTCAACTCAAGGCAGGCCCGGTGGGCCCTACTGTTTACCAGATTCAACTTTACCATCTCCTACCGCCCAGGGTCAAAGAGTGAAGCCTGATGCTCTCTCCCACCTATAAAGTTCCTCTGCCACACCCTCGACTTCCGAAACCATCCTCCCTACCTCATGCCTTGCTGCCACTGTGGATTGGGTTATTGAGAAGATGGTTCGCGAGGCACAACGCTCCCAGCCTGGACCTGAATGGGGCACGGTTAACTGGCTGTTTGTCGCTAACCCAGTCCGGTCCCGAGTCCTGGAATGGGCTCATTCCTCCAGGGTGACCTGTCATCCAGGGTCCCGTCGTACGCTAGCCTTCCTTCGACAACGTTTCTGGTGGCCCACAATGGTCTGTTCCCTTCGGTACCTTTTGGACTGAACTGGTTTTGACCCTTTTGCCTGTCCACGACCATTCTCTTGCCTTATCCTATTGGATGAATAAATATTGTAACACTCCTACCATCTGCCTCCTGTGTCTGCATCTGGGTCTCGCCTTGTCATGATAGTGCCAATACTGTCTGCTATCATTTCCATCTAGGTTGTCTATCCCTGGTGGCTTATCATTGATGCATAACAATAGTTTTTCCACCTCTCCCATACTAACTTGTCCAAATTCAAAACAGAAATCCTTCTCATTCATTCTTAGATCTCTAATACAAAAATGATGGTTCATCCATGGGATTTCTGCCAATTATATTATTTAAGGTACTCAAGTCTTCTTAAATTGGGATTTCTTTGTTTGGTAATATTATTTGCTTATTTTTAAGTTTAGTCACAACATTTATCAATTTACAGAATGTCAGCTGAGCAGCCTGACTTGTTTGCCACTTCTTGCATCATTTCTTTGAACCATACACATTATCAATTCATCAAAGTATGAAATATTTGAACTTGAAGTGACATCCGAGCTGCCCACTTATGTTATTTTCAGCCTACCTTTCATTTCAGGGCTGTTATTACTCTTCGCGGCTGAGAAGAGCCAAACAGCCTTGTGGCCGCCTGGGCAATGGAGCAAATTATAATAGGGGGTGCAACCAACAGAAAATTCTTAATTTTTAGGATAATTTTAGAATGTACATATATCTGACCATTTTATAAATGGTATAATTGCCTAATATGATAGCATGTTGCTAACCCGCTCCATTTGTCGCCCCAAGATGAATGGCTTTGTCCACAAGTCTTTATTCACGACATATGTGCTTCACTCCACTGCTTTGTCTGGTCTAACTTTAGAAACCATAAGTGTCTATCCAGATGAAAAGTCACCCGCAAAAGAAAATTCAAGGAACTTATTGTTCTATTTGCGGAGTGCATGATCATGAGTAAAATCATTGTAAATCCCCTGTGAGAACATTGAGCATGGGTTGACCTGATTTGGCTTTGCTGTACTGCAGCCTGCCAGCAGCCTGCCAGGCCAAATGTTGCACCGTGTCCATTACAATGTATAAAAATGCATATCAGCGATCTTTATCCATATTACCGGAGAGTCATCTTATTCTTTCTAGCTATTTCTATGGCAGATTAGCAGGCGCAATTTATGGAAGATACTAACATTTTGGACATATCAACAAATGGAAAAGTCAAAGATAGGCCAATGGTTTCCATCTGTGGCAAAGTATTCCCTACATCAGTACACATGATAAATCCAGCTCTAGAATCGTCCATAGAGCCAGCTGGCTAATCTTGTGAAGTAAAAAAAACTCCAGCAACAACAGAACATTAAGTAGCTAGATAAGGTTAGCATGCAAGCTAGCTACACAGACAGCTACATATGTGCCGTATTTGTTGATGTTTAGGAACTCCATGGAGAAATTCCCACACCCAATTCCTGATTATGTATAAGCCTTCAAAGTATTCATACCCCTAAACTTATTCCACATGTTGTTGTGTTAAAGCCAGGAGGAAAACCTTCCTGGTCTTTGTGGTTAAATCTGTGTTTGAAATTCACTGCGTGATCATGTTAAAGTATTGCAAAGCAATTTTTTTACTCCTGAACTTATTTAGGCTTGCCAAAACAAAGGGGTTGAATACTAATTGACACAAGAAAATTCAGCTTTTCATTTTTTATTAATTTGTATAAATGTCTGGAGACCAAACCCATGTTTTTCCAGACTTGTGAGGTTGGACACAGGAAGAATAACAGCAAGGCACAGCAGAAGACTCACATCTGATTCTGGAAGTGATAGGGATTCTTCAGTTCAGATGTTCATCATCATTCTAGAGGGAGACCATGTCTGCATCCCAATAATCTCTCCTTTCTCCCAAAATATGCACTTGTCCGCTTTCCTTCTTCGATTTGAAAGGAAATAACTTATGGAAACTCCCTCTAGCCCATTCCAACACCAATCCAATGCTTTTAAATTTGTGGGGAGGAGTGAACTAGTGCACAATTCAGGAAGAAGCAAAAATTAAAGAACACAAGAAGAGCCAAACAGCCTTGTGGCTGCCTGAGCAATGGAGCAAATTAAAATAGGGGGTGCAACCAACAGAAAATTCTTAATTTTTAGGATAATTTTAGAATGTACATATATGCCTGAGTCAAATCCTTGCTTTCTCTGTCCAACCTTCCTCAATTACTCTCAAAGCTACAGTGGCTTGCAGGCTTGCCTTACAGCCTGGAATTAAAATAGATTTTTTTGGGGGGTGTATCATTTTATTTACACAACATGCCTGCCACTTTGAAGATGCAAAATATTTTTTATTGTGATCCAAACAGGAAATAATACAAAAAACTGAACTTGAGCGTGCATAACTATTCACCCCCCCCATTCCAAGACATTTAAATGTTTCCCCTTAAACCACTCAAGTGTTGCTTTAGCAGTCTGCTTAGGGTCATTGTCCTGCTGGAAGCTGAACCTCCGTCCCAGTCTCAAAACTCTGGAAGACAAACAGGTTTCCCTCAAGAATTTCCAGGTATTTAGCGCCATCCTTCAATTCTGACCAGTTTCCCAGTCCCTGCAGATAAAAACATCCCCACAGCATGATGCTGCCACCACCATGCTTCACTGTTGGGATGGTGTTCTCGGGATGATGCAAGGTTTTGGGTTTGCACCAGACATGGCGTTTTCCTAAATGGCTAAAAAGCTAAATTTTAGTCTCCTCTGACCAGAGTACCTTCTTCCACATGTTTTGGGAGTCTCTCACATGCCTTTTGGTGAACACCAAAAGTGTTTTCTCTTTTTTTTCTTCAAGCAATGGCTTTTTTTCTGGCCACTCTTCCATAAAGCCCAGCTCTGTGGAGTGTACAGCTTAAAGTGGTCCTATGGACAGATACTCCAATCTCCGCTGTAGAGCTTTGCAATTCCTTCAGGGTTATCTTTGGTCTCTTTGCTGCCTCTCTGATTAATGCCTTCCTTGCCTGGTCTGTGGGTTTTTGTGGGTGGCCCTCTCTTGGCAGATTTGTTGTGGTGCCATATTCTTTCAATTTTTTAAGAATAGATTGAATGGTGCTCTGTGGGATGTAAAAGGTTTAGGATATTTCTTTATAACCCAACCCTGATCTGTACTTCTACACAACGTTGTCCCTGACCTGTTTGGAGAGCTCCTTGGTCTTCATGGTGCCGCTTGCTTGGTGGTGCCCCTTGCTTAGTGGTGTTGCTGACTCTGTGGCCTTTCAGAACAGATGTGTATGTACAGAGATCATGTGACAGATCATGTGACACTTAGATTGCACACAGGTGGATTTAATTTAACTAATTATGTGACTTCTGATGGTAATTGGTTGCACCAGATCTTATTTAGGGGCTTCATAGCAAAGGGGGTGAATACATATGCATGCATCACTTTTCCTTTAAAAACATTTTTTTTTTTTAAACAAGCTGGGGGTTTTTCATTTCACTTCACCAATTTGGACTATTTTGTGTATGTCCATTACATGAAATCCAAATAAAAATATATTTAAATTACAAGTTGTAATGGAACAAAATAGGAAAAACGCCAAAGGGGATGAATACTTTTGCAAGGCACTGTAATTGGAGGACATAATCCAAGTTCCTACTCACGGACCTCCTCCAACAATGAGCTTTGAGAGGAATTCAAGAAACAAGGAAGGACAAAACAAGGATATGACAGCTAGTTTTCAGCCACAGCTCAAATCCCCTGTGATTAAACCACAATAACTGAGGACAGGAAATTACATCACATTCCCCCCTGTTGTCCCCTATGTTAAATATATCTCTTCAAATGTCATACAAATTCTAATGATTCCTTGATCCATGAGCTTTGGGGGACTTAGTGTAGAAGCCTGTGATATCACTGAAATAATGGTCAGATTTTCCTTACAACCACACAGCCACTAAGTCTCGGAGGAAAGCATCTCTCTAGGTACCCACCGCTACATCCCTAGTCCCTTTCCCAGAATTGTGTGTTAGCAACCTAATAATATATGGGCTCTCACACACACACACACACACACACACACACACACACACACACACACACACACACACACACACACACACACACACACACACAGCTGAGCTAGAATTTCCTCTCAATTCTCATTCCTGAGTTTGAACCTCAGACCTATAAAAAAGCCCTATGATCTCCCAGGTGACAGAGTAGGACAGCAGTAGGACAAAACAAAGAAACTGGGGATTGACTAATATTTTGACTAATAGTTCTTTACATGACCTCACTGTCCTCACAAACCACAATGGGCCATAAAATGTACATTACGCCAATGAACTGATTCATCAGGAAATCTAATATCTTTCCTTAGAAAACATTAAAGACTATCTTTATGGTTTATGAGGACATGAATATGGCATTTCAGTACATTATTCCCCGTATGATCTCTTCCAGATACAGGAAATGAAATTATTTGTGTGTAGAGGTCATCTTGCCTATTCAGAGTTGGGTAAACATTGGAAGTCACCTTATAATGCATGTTGAATGAATAGAACATGGCTAGGTCCGGTGTCACGTTCCACAGTGTGTTCGGAAAGTATTCAGACCCGTTGACTTTACAGCTTTGCTCTAAAATTGATGAATGTTTTTTGGGGATCAATCTGCACACAATACTCCATAACAAATAAATTAAATTTCACATTTCCATAAGTATTAAAATATTTATTCAGTACTTTGTTGAAGCACCTTTGGCAGCGATTATAGCCTTGAGTCTTCTTGGGTATGACGCTACAAGCTGGGCACAGCTGCATTTGGAGAGTTTCTCCCATTCTTCTCTGCAGATTGTCTCAAGCTCTGTCAGGTTAAATGTAGAGCGTCGCTGCAGAGCTATTTTCAGGTCTCTCCAGAGATGTTCGATCAGGTTCAAGTCCAGGCTCTGGCTAGGCAATTCAAAGACATTCAGAGACTTGCCGCGAAAAGCACTCCTGTGTTGTCTTGGCTGTGTCATTATCCTATTGGAAGTTGAACCAGTCTGAGGTCCTGGAGAAGTTTTTATCACGTATCTCACTATACTTTGCTTCGTTCATCGTTCCCTCGATCCTGACTAGCCTCCCAGTCCGTGCCTCTGAGAAACATCCCCACAACGTGATGCTGCCACCACCATGCTTAACCGTAGGGATGGTGCCAGGTTTCCTCCAGACGTGAAGCTTGGCATTCAGGCCATGTTTCTCATGGTCTGACACGTTGAGGTGTCTTTTGGCAAACTCCAAACGGGCTGTCGTGCCTTTTCCTCAGGCTTCCGTCTGGACATAAAGGCCTGATTGGCGGAGATCTGCAGAGATGGTTGTCCTTCTGGAAGGTTATCCCATCTCCACAGAGGAACTCTGGAGCTCTATCAGTGATATTTCGGGTTCTTGGTCACCTCCCTGACCAAGGCCCTTCTCCCTTGATTGCTCAGTTTGACTGAGAGGCCAGCTCTAGGAAGAGTCTTGGTGGTTCCAAACTTATGGAGGCCACTGTGTTATTTGGGACCTTCAATGCAGCAGAAATGTCCTGGTGCCCTTCCCCAGATCTGTGCCAAGGCACAATCCTGTCTCAGAGCTCCGCAGACAATTCCTTCGACCTCATGGCTTGGTTTTTGCTCGAACATGCACTGTCAACTGTCAGACCTTACATTGTCAGGTGTGTGCCTTTCCAAAGCATGACCAATCAATTGAATTTCCAAAGGTGGACTCCAAGTTGAAGAAACATCTCAAGGATGATCAATGGAAACAGGATGCACCTGAGCTCAATGTTTTTTTAAATATTTAATACATTTGCAAACATTTCTAAAAACCTGTTTTCACTTTGTCATTATGGGGTATTGTGTGTATATTGATGAGGATTGAATTTGTATTTTTATCTGTTTTAGAATAAGGCTGTTACGTAACTAAATGTGGATTAAGTCAAGGGGTCTGAATACTTTCCGAATGTACTGTGTATCGTCCCTAAATGACATCGCCCTCGATTTTACGATCAAGATAGGTTCATGTATGCATTGATTTTCTGGCAAATGCACAGATCTTCCAACATTCCCACAATCATTTTCGGTTTCAAAAGGATTCTTTATGAAGTAATAAGGTTCTACCAAGAACCGTTTTAATCTTAAGAACCTTTTTTTGGTTCTTTTTAAGGCAAAGACTTGTGCCTAGAACTGTTTTTGGAAGAAAGGGTTCTTTGATAATTGTTTAGAAGGGAAGAAGGATTGTTTGGAAGACAAGAAGGGTTCTACATAGACCCTTCTGAATCTGAAAGAGCTTTTATTATTATTATTATTATTAACAGTATCAGTCAAGTTGGGACACACCTACTCATTCAAGGGTTTTTCTTATTTTATCTTTTTTCTACATTGTAGAATAATAGTGAACACATCAAAACTATGAAACAACACATATGGAATCATGTAGTAACCAAAAAAACGGTCAAACAAAAAACTAAACCAATGCTGCTTAATAACCAACAGCACTCCTCTGGACCTGGAGTCCAGGAGGGACATGACGGCATAGGCAGGGGTCCCATTGATGTCGAGGGGAGGCGGAGGCGTGTCTCGGGGGACAGCACCAGCCAGGGGAGAGGAATCAACCGGGCTGAGAAAAACATGAAAAGAGCCGGTATGTTATGGGGGGTTGTAATCGATATGTTACCTCAATGACCTTCCAAAGGACTAAAAGGCCCCACAAACCGGGGGCTCAGCTTCTGGCGGAGCAGGAGGTTCCTGATGAACAGCCAGACGCAATCACCAGATTGAAAGATGGGAGCCTCACTGTGGCGGCAGTTCGCCTGCTCCTTCTGGCAGCGGATGGCGTGTTGGAGCCTCACGTAGGCAGCATTCCAAACCTCGTCTGCGCACCAGAACCACACATCACTGCAGGGGATTCGGCTCAGGGTCCAGGGGGCCAGGGCTAGCTGATAACCCAGGATGCACTGGAATGGAGTCAACCCGGTGTAGGAGTGACAAAATGAGTTCTGGGCATACTCTCCCCAGGGAAGTAACCGGGCCCACTCTCCCCAGGGAAGGACAAGGGCCCACTCTCCCTGCCGGCCCTGACAGTGACTTTTAAGGAACCTCCCCAGCTCCTGGTTATTCATCTCCACCTGCCCGTTGGACTCAGGCTGGTACCCAGATGTGAGGCTGGCCGTGGCCCACAGCTTCTCCTAAGAGGCTCTCCATACCTACGATGTCCTCCGGATGGCCATTGTGCCGGAAGACCTGCTGGAACAGTGCATCAGCAACCTGGAGAGTGGTAGGGAGACCAGAGAGAGATATAAGACAGCAGTATTTGGAGAATCTGTCCACAACAACTGTAACAGTGGTGAAACCATCAGACGGGGGAAGATCAGTAACAACATCTATGGACAGATGGGACCATGGCCGCTGAGGCACGGGAAGGGGAAGGAGTGTCCCTGCTGGAGCGTGCCAAGGAGATTTGGTATGGGCACATATGTAGCAGGAGTTGATGTAGAGGGCGACATCCTGCACCAAGGTGGGCCACCAGTACTTAGGGGATCCCTCCCCTCTGTTGTGGAAATTCTTACACAGGGTCACTCAAAGTCAATCTTAAATGAATCATTGTTTATTATCAGCGCGCTGGAGAAGTTCCAACAAACTTGATGCACCACAGTGAACGTCTGTCTCTTAAATACTGCAGACAAGTCATATTTGCACGATTTAGCTTATTCATAATTAATGAATCATTAATGTTCGCTTCATTCATGTGACCAACTAATATTGGGTTATGCATGGGACAGACCAATACCACACAAGGATTATTCTCTAAACTGAGACTTTGAAACAGAGATATCTTTGATTCTCAAAACAAGGGTCTGGGCGTACTGCCAAATTGCAGATACTGATAGTGAGGGTTTGTTCAATCAGTCACTTGCAGGAACACATAATATGGTTATTTGAAAAGCACAAACATACAATTTTCCATCACATCTCTGTGGGAATGTACAGTACCGGTAAAAAGTTTTAGAACACCCACTCATTCAAGGGTTTTTCTTTATTTATGCTATTTTCTACATTGTACAATTGCGATTCAATTATGATCTTCTCTCATCACTGCAACTCCCCTACGGTCTCGGGAGAGGCGAAGGTTGAGCCAAGCGTAATCCGAAACATGACCCGCCAAACCACACTTCTTAACACCTGCCAGCGTAACCTGGAAGCCAGCTGCACCAATAAGCCGGAGGAAACACTGTTCAACTGCCAACGAAGTCAGCCTGCAGGCGCCCGGCCTGCCACAAGGAGTCGCTACAGCCTGATGAGCAAAGTAAAGCCACCCAGGCCAAACCCTCCCCTAACCCGGAAGACGCTGGATCAATTGTGCACTGCCCTATGGGACTCCCGGTCACGGCCGGTTGTGACACATCCTGGGATTAAACCCAGGCTGTTTACTAATGTTTAGTTGTGATTTTTAATGGTATGTTTTCTTAATGTTTTGAGAACCATGAGGAAACCTGCAGAAAACGTTATGCTGAAGTACTGAAATTCCCACAGCAGAATGTTGTTTCTTAGCATTCTCTGAACATTCTGAGAACATTACTTTAAATAGAACCATGAGAAAACCTATAGGAAATGTTACGCTGAATTACTGAAATTCCCACCTAAGAAATATATGGTTCTCAGAACGTTATGTGCTAGCTTGGAACTGTCAAAATAAAGGAAACACCAACATAAAGTGTCTTAATACAAGAACAAGAAGCTCCCATGATGAGGTCTGTCCAACGCTGGTCCGACCAAGCTGATTCAACACTCCAAGACTGCTTCCATCACGTGGACTGGGATATGTTTCGTATTGCGTCAGACAACAGCATTGACGAATACGCTGATTCGGTGTGCGAGTTCATTAGAACGTGCGTTGAAGATGTCGTTCCCATAGCAACGATTAAAACATTCCCTAACCAGAAACCGTGGATTGATGGCAGCATTCGTGTGAAACTGAAAGCGCGAACCACTGCTTTTAATCAGGGTAAGGTGACTGGTAACATGAATACAAACAGTGCAGCTATTCCCTCCGCAAGGCTATCAAACAAGCTAAGCGTCAGTATAGAGACAAAATAGAATCTCAATTCAACGGCTCAGACACGAGATATGTGGCAGGGTCTACAGTCAATCACGGACTACAAAAAGAAAACCAGCCCAGTCACGGACCAGGATGTCTTGCTCCCAGGCAGACTAAATAACTTTTTTGCCCGCTTTGAGGACAATACAGTGCCACTGACACGGCCTGCAATGAAAACATGCGGACTCTCCTTCACTGCAGCTGAGGTGAGTAAAACATTTTAAACGTGTTAACCCTCGCAAGGCTGCAGGCCCAGACGGCATCCCCAGCCGCGCCCTCAGAGCATGCGCAGACCAGCTGGCTGGTGTGTTTACGGACATATTCAATCAATCCCTATACCAGTCTGCTGTTCCCACATGCTTCAAGAGGGCCACCATTGTTCCTGTTCCCAAGGAAGCTAAGGTAACTGAGCTAAACGACTACCGCCCCGTAGCACTCACTTCCGTCATCATGAAGTGCTTTGAGAGACTAGTCAAGGAACATATCACCTCCACCCTACCTGACACCCTAGACCCACTCTAATTTGCTTACCGCCCAAATAGGTCCACAGACGATGCAATCTCAACCACACTGCACACTGCCCTAACCCATCTGGACAAGAGGAATACCTATGTGAGAATGCTGTTCATCAACTACAGCTCGGCATTTAACACCATAGTACCCTCCAAGCTCGTCATCAAGCTCGAGACCCTGGGTCTCGACCCCGCCCTGTGCAACCGGGTACTGGACTTCCTGACGGGCCGACTTCCTGATCTGCTAACCATGTGTATGTGACAAATAAAATTTGATTTGATTTGATTTTAATAGGGCCACCACGAGCCGCCAGCTTCAATGCACCTTGGCATAGATTCTACAAGCGTCTGGAACTCTATTGGAAGGATGCGGCAACATTTTTTTACAAGAAATTCCATAATTTGGTGTTTTGTTGATGGTGTTGGAAAATGCCTCCTCAGGTGCCACTCCACAATCTCCAATAAGTGTTCAATTGGGTTGAGATCTAGTGACTAAGACACACACTAAAATCCCTATTCTTCATTGTGAACCCTCTTTCAAACTCACTAAGATCTATTCTTCTAGCCATGGTAGCCAAAGTAATGGGCAACTGTGCATTTCTATACATTTTTATACACACCCTAAGCACGATGAGATGTTAATTGCTTAATTAACTCAGGAACCACGCCTGTCGGAAGCACCTGCATTCAATATGCTTCCAAGTGTTTCCTGTATTTTGGCAGTTACCAGTAGTTAGGTAGGTAAACTAATTTAAAAAATAGGAATAGCCTATCAGTAACCACGGCTGATACCCAAAGGTGGAAGCAAAATCATCATATAATTATTACTCTCCTTATTTTCTAAAGAAATGTGTGTATGAGTAACCTGTCTCACTGAGCTGCTACGTTTGGAATGTTGAAATAAAAATATGCTATGTAGAACAAACACCCCTCTCTGAAATGTAGAATATGGTATCACGTTGTATTTATTCATATGATCTAGCTGCAATGTTCGACAATGTTTGGCTACCGAACATGGCACTGTTGTAGATAGATAGATTAATTGATGTACATGTTATTATTCTCATATTCTAGAATCATTCTCATATTTGAAATAATAATAATAAAAACTCCTGCTGACTCAACTATAAAGCCTTGTTCACACTGCAGGCCATAATGCTCAAATCAGTTTTGTTTTTCAAATCCGTTTTGGAATACTGACTGTCCAAACAGCAAGATAGACGTGACCAAACAGACAGCAGGCATTTGATGACATGTCATAGTCACGATGGGTGTGTGCACAGTAGTGTAGGCTGATTGGTGGTGCTCTTGCTTTCTACAGAGATGCTAGCAAGCAACAAGATATGCGAAATAACCGTCTAAAAACCACTTGAGGTCAAATAAATCAGATTTGTATCAGATTTTAAACCACCTACAAAGGCCTCTAATGGGAACCTTGACCTGCCAATCACACTGACCCTGGCCTGAGATCATAACTTTAGGCCTGGTCTGATATATTATATGTCAGCCCGCCCAGGCCGTGGTCAGGTGTCATTCTCACTTTCCAGAGAAAGGATTATCAACATAAAGCTGGCTTTTTTCCATGGACAACAACTGGATTATAAACTCTGAACCATCCCTGGTGTGGTGTGAACGTGTCAATGATGAGTAAGTGAACTCTTCATTCCCCCGAGTTATGTACATAATGTTTGTTGAGTGTCATTAGCTGATTAATCGTTGTGCTATGGTTATTATAGTGTTATTACTTTGTACTTATTCTTTACACTTTATTTGTTTTTAATTTGTTCATGTCTGGTTTGCAGGCTATTAGAGCATTCTGACAGATCTACATAGGCCCTTGCAACATAATTAACTGCTCATTATTATTTGTTGATCAGTCAGTTAGTCAAATCGTACCCATGACACTTCACGATTTTGATCCTCTCGAATACAGCCAATAGCTTTACAATTAAAATTAAAATGGCAACTTGAAGTTCTCTGAGAAATCCCAGTAGCCCGTCACTTAGACCTACAGTTACTTATGGCTTCCAATGACATCACTTCTGGAGCATTTGACATGGTTAGCATGCTAGCTGGCTTTTCCCATAGTAATTAGTGTGGTATGTGCTTGCCTATTATTATTTTTGCAATTAGTCTTTAGTTGCATTTATGTTCCAGCCTGGCTGTTATTTACTGCTGTTGTTGCAGGGTTTTAGAGCCATTATCATTGCACTCTGAAACACTTATATATTCCCAACTCTGGTCCTCGAGTACCCCCAACAGCACACATTTTTGTTGTAGCCCGGGACAAAAACACCTGTTGACAAGTAGAATCAGGTGTGCTTTTCCCGGGCTAATATTGCACTGCTATATGCTGCTTCAACTGCTATAACTGCTATGGGTCATTTAGGCTAATCCCTTACTGCTCTATACACAGGCTGGGGTTCAGCAACAAACCCGACACGTATGCAACTATGGGGCAAAACAGTCAGGTTTGGCTTAGTTTACATGTTATCAAAAATCTATATTTAGTCTTCAATGTTTATTGAAAACATAAATAGTTGCACAAATACATCATTACAGTTGTTGGTTAGCTAGCTAGCAAATTTGTGCCATATTACCATAGACGTCAGTCAAAACACCTCAAAACAAGATATGGTATTGAGAGCAAGATCAAACAAGGTGAAACAAGCCACCTACGATTCACCTAGTGGCAGTTTCTTGTTATTGTTGCTAGCTTTCTGGCAATCCAGAACCGAGCATCATTTTCATGAAGTTTTCTGCTAACCAATATATGCTATGGTCATTGAATGCTATAGTAATTTATGCCAAGTTATGTTGCTGATATTACCTTCCCTCTCATGCTAATTAATTAATTGTATACCATCACCTGCTATTGCCGATATGCTGCTATGCAGACTTCCTTCCGTACCTCTCCTTGTCCCAACTGGGGCTCAAACCAGGGACCCTCTAAACACATCGACAACAGTCACCATCGAAGCATCGAAGCCTATCGTTCCACAAAAGCCATGTTTGTAACATATTTTGTACATAATGTTTCTACCACTGTCTCTTATGACCGAAAAGAGCTTCTGATGTCAGAACAGCGATTACCCACCTCTACCATTCGTCCTATTGGCCAACGTGCAATCATTGGGGAATAAACTGGATGAGCTCGGTTCGAGACGATCCTACTAACGGGACATTAAAAACTGTAGTATATTATGTTTCACCGAGTCATGGCTGAATGACAACATGGATAAAATACAGTTGGCTGGGTTTTCCATGCATCGGCAAGACAGAACAGCTACCTCCTTTAAGACAATGGCTTCATCCAGAAGCGGCACTCCTAGTGGCTGGGGACTTTAATGCAGGCAAATTTAAATCTGTTTTATCTAATTTCTACCAGCATGTCACATGAGCAACCAGAGGGGAAAAAAACATTAAACCACCTTTACTCCACACACAGAGACGCATACAAAGCTCTCCCTAGCCCTCCATTTGGCAAATCTGACCATAATTATATCCTACTGATTCCTGCTTACAAGCAAAAACTAAAGCAGGAAGTGACTCGCTTAAAACTTAGTGGTCAGATGGCGCGCATGCTACGCTACAGGACTGTTTTGCTAGCACAGACTGGAATATGTTCCGGGATTCATCCAATGGCATTGAGGAGTATACCACCTCAGTCATCGGCTTCATAAATAAGTGCATTAGCGACATAGTCCCCACAGTGACCGTACGTACATATCCCAACCAGAAGCCATGGATTACAGGCAACATCTGCATTGAGCTAAAGGTTAGAGCTACCGCATTCAAGGAGCGGGACACTAATCAGGACACTTATAAGAAATCCTACTACGCCCTCAGAAGAACCATCAAACAGTCAAAGCGTCAATACATGATTAAGATTGAGTCCTACAACACCAGCTCTGACACTCATTGGATGTGGCAGGGCTTGGAAACTATTACGGACTACAAAGGGAAACCCAGATGCGAGCTGGGTTTCACGAGCCTACCAGACAAGCTTCATGCCATTTATGCTCGCTTCGAGGCAAGCAACACTGAAGCATACATGAGAGCACCAGCACCAGCTGTTCCGGACGACTGGGAGATAACGCTCTTGGTAGCCGATGTGAGCAAGACCTTTAAACCCGTCAACATTCACAAAGCCAGACGGATTACCTGGACGTATACTCAAAGCATGCTTGGACCAACTGACAAGTGTCTTCACTGACATTTTCAACCTCTCTCTGACCGAGTATGTAATGCCAACATGTTTCAAGCAGACTACTATAGTCCTTGTGCCCAAGGAAGTGAAGATAAATACAATTTAGGCGGGTTATCTGAATATTTTAACAGGTAAGTTGACTGAGAACACATTCTCATTTTCAGCAATGACCTGGGGAATAGTTACAGGGGAGAGGAGGGGGATGAATGAGCCAATTTGTTAGGGGATTATTTAGTTGACCGTGATGGTTTGAGGGCCAGATTGGGAATTTAGCCAGGACACCGGGGTTAACACCCCTACGATAAGTGCCATGGGATCTTTAATGACCTCAGAGAGTCAGGACATCCGTTTAACGTCCCATCCGAAAGATGGCACACTACACAGGGCGGTGTCCAATCACTGCCCTGGGGCATTGGGATATATTTTTTTTTTTAGACCAGATGAAAGAGTTCCATCCTACTTGGCCTCCAACACCACTTCCAGCAGCAGCTGGTCTCCCATCCAGGAACTGACCAGGACAAACCCTGCTTAGCTTCAAAAGCAAGCCAGCAGTGGTATGCAGGGTGGTATGCTGCTGGCCATACATGTAAATGATTACTGCCCCGTAGCACTCACGGTGGTAGCCATGAAGTTTGAAAGGCAGGTCATGGCTCACATCAACAGCATCATCCCGGATACCCTAGACCCATTCCAAATCGCATACTGACCCAACAGATCCACAGATGATGCAATCGCACTCCACACTGCCCTTTCCCACTTGGACAAAAGGAACAACTATGTGAGAATGCTGTTTACTGACTACAGCTCAGCGTTCAACACCATAGTGCCCATAAAGCTCATCACTAAACTAAGTCCCTGGGAGTGAACACCTCCTTCTGCAACTGGATCCTGGACTTCCTGACGGGCCGCCCCCAGGTGGTAAGGGTAGGCAACAACATATCTGCCACACTGATTCTCAACACTGGGGCACCTCATGGGTGCATGCTTAGTCCCCTCCTGTACTCCCTGTTCACCCACAACTTTATGGCCAAACGACTCCAACACCATCATTAAGTTTGCTGACAACAGTGGTAGGCCTGATTACCGACAATGATGAGAGCCTATAGAGAGGAGTGTGGTGCCTGGACAAAAACAACCTATCCCTCAATGTGAGCAAGACAAAGGATCTGATCGTGGACTACAGGAAATGGCGGGCCGAACAGGCCCCCATTAACATCAACAGAGATGTACAGTGCAGAGATGTACAGTGGCGCTACAAAGTATTAACTTAAGGGGGCTGAATAATTTTGCACGCCCAATTTTTCAGTTTTTGATTTGTTAAAAAAGTTTGAAATATCCAATAAATGTCGTTCCACTTCATGATTGTGTCCCACTTGTTGTTGATTCTTCACACAAAAAATACAGTTTTATATCTTTCTGTTTGAAGCCTGAAATGTGGCAAAAGGTCGCAAAGTTCAAGGGGGCCGAATACTTTCGCAAGGCACTGTTTGTAGAGCGGGTCGAGAGTTTCAAGTTCCTTGGTGTCCACATCACCAACCCCCCCCCCCCCCCCCTCCTCCTTGTTTTTACACTGCAGATCCTCGCTGTTTATTATCTTTGCATAGTCACCTTACCCATACCTACATGTACAAATTACCTCGACTAACCTGTACCCCAGCACATTTGAATTGGTACCGGTGCCCCCTGTATATACAGCCTCATTATTGTTCTTTTATTGTGTTCTTTTTTTCAACTTTAGTTTATTTGGTAAATATTTTCTTAACTATTTTCTTAACTGCATTGGTGGTTAAGGGCTTGTAAGTAAGAATTTCAATACAATTTGATTTGATAAAGGCATGTCTAGAAGAATAGGTACCAGAACATTTCTCTAATAATATGATGGATGGTTTTACAGCAGTCACTTTATTTGTGGCAATTTCCATCTTACAATTCCACCTTTCCATGATTAGGCTATAGATAATGACTAAGACTTTGTGGCAGTTTCCTCTGAAGCTGTCTCAAGGAAATGGACAATAAAGTAATCACCATCCTCTTCATTGAGTGGTGAGTTGAATGCATTAGCCTTTAATCCCTTGAGGGTAGAAACATGAGCCAATGTCCCACTTGACTGTCAAACCAGGTTTTAGTGGTGGGATTAAGCTGGTCTTTGAAAGTAACTGTAAAGATACTCAGACCATGAGACAATGCTTGAATAACATGATAGAATCATGATGCAGGTTGTGTGCATTGTCGCCTGGTTGACAATGACAGGAGTCATTTGGCATCTTGCCAATGGATGTCGATCCTAGAGCAGGGGTGGGCAATGTACGGACCTACACCACCGTTCAAAAGTTTGGGGTCACTTAGAAATGTCCTTGTTTATGAAAGAAGAAAAAAAGTGTCCATTAATATAACCTCAAATTGATCAGAAATACAGTGTAGACATTGCTAATGTTATAAATGATTATTGTAGCTGGAAACGGCAGATATTTTATCTAGGTGTACAGAGGCCCATTATCAGCAACCTTCACTCCTGTGTTCCAATGGCACGTTGTGTTAGCTAATCCAAGTTTAATCTTAAAAGGCTAATTGATCATTAAAAAAACCTTTTGCAATTATGTTAGCACAGCTGAAAACTGTTGTTCTGATTTAAAGAAGCAATAAAACTGGCCTTCTTTAGACAAGTTGAGTATCTGGAGCATCAGCATGTGGGTTCGATTACAGGCTCAAAATGACTAGAAACAAAGACCTTTTTTCTGAAACTTGTTGTAACGGTTTTCCTCCTGAGGAGGATTAGGAAGGATCAGACCAATATGCAGCGTGGTAAGTGTTCGTCATATTTTTAATCAAAACTGAACACTACACAAACTGAAAACGAAACAGTTCTGTGGAAACACAGACACAGAAAACAATCACCCACAACCAAAATGGGGAAAACAGGCTACCTAAGTATGATTCTCAATCAGAGACAACGATCGACAGCTGCCTCTGATTGAGAACCATACCAGGCCAAACACAGAAATACAACATAGAAAAAAGAACATAGACTACCCACCCCAACTCACGCCCTGACCAAACTGACACACAGACAAAATAAAGGAACTTAAGGTCACAACGTGACACTTGTCAGTCTATTCTTGTTCTGAGAAATGAAGGCTATTCAATGTGAGAAATTGCCAAGGAGCTCTCCAAACAGGTCAGGGACAAAGTCATTGAGTAGTAAAGATCAGCGTTGGGTTATAAAAAAAATATCCAAAACTTTGAACATCCCACGGAGCACCATTAAATCCATTATTTAAAAAAATGGAAAGAATATGGCACCACAACAAACCTGCCAAGAGAAGGTCGCCCACCAAAACTTACAGACCAGGCAAGGAAGGCATTAATCAGAGAGGCAACAAAGAGACCAAATATAACCCTGAAGGAGCTGCAAAACGCAACAGTGGAGATTGGAGCATCTATCCATAGGACCACTTTAAGCCGTACACTCCACAAGCTGGGCTTTACGGACGAGTGGCCAGAAAAAAAGCCATTGCTTAAAGAGAAAATAAGCAAACAAGTTTGGTGTTCGCCAAAAGGAATGTGGGAGACTCCCCAAACATATGGAAGCAGGTACTCTGGTCAGACTTAGCTTTTTGACCATCAATGAAAATGCTATGGCAGCATCATGCTGTGGGGATGTTTTTCATCGGCAGGGACTGGGAAACTGGTCAGAATTGAAGGAATGATGGATGGAGCTAAATACAGTGGAATAGTTTAGGGGAAACCTGTTTCAGTCTTCCAGAGATTTGAGACTGGGACGGAAGTTCACCTTCCAGCAGGACAATGACCCTAAGCATACTGCTAAAGCAACACTCAAGTGATTTAAAGGGAAACGTTTCAATGTCTTGGAATGGCCTAGTCAAAGCTCAGACCTCAATCCAAATGGTATGACTTAAAGATTGCTGTACCAGCGGAACCCATCCAACTTGAAGAAGCTGGAGCAGTTTTGCCTTGAATGGACAAAAATCCCAGTGGCTAGATGTGCCAAGCTTATAGAGACATACACCAGGAGACTTGCAGCTGAAATTGCTGCAAAAGGTGGCTCTACAAAGTATTGACTTTGGGGGGTGAATAGTTATGCACACTCAAGTTTTGTTTTTGTCTTATTTCTTGTTTGTTTCACAAAAATGTTGTGTAAATCAAATGATACAAACCCCCCCCCCCCCCCCAAAAATGTATTTAATTTTATCTGGTTTAATTCCAGGTTGTAAGGCAACAAAATAGGAAAAATGCCAAGCGGCATGAATACTTTCGCAAGCCACTATATATCCCACGCATGGTTCATGTTATCAGGTATGCTATTTGCAATAAGCATCATCACCTGTAGCCCAATTGATGCAGCATAGTGGAATTTTCTTGTGTTTGTTGATGTGTTTGTTTGTTGTGGTGCCATATTCTTTCCATTTTTAAATAATGGATTTACAGTTGAAATCAGAAGTTTACGTACACTAAGATTGGAGTCATTAAAACTTGTTTTCGACCACTCCACAAATTTCTTGTTAACAAACTATATTTTTGGCAAGTCGGTTAGGACATCTTATTATTTCACTTATAATTCACTGTATCACATTTCCAGTGGGTCAGAAGTTTACATACACTAA
Source organism: Oncorhynchus masou masou (assembly GCF_036934945.1). Lineage (NCBI taxonomy): Eukaryota > Metazoa > Chordata > Actinopteri > Salmoniformes > Salmonidae > Oncorhynchus > Oncorhynchus masou. The sequence continues at coordinate 45,699,955 of NC_088243.1, forward strand.
GTTGACTGTGCCTTTAAACAGCTTGGAAAATTCCAGAAAATGATGTCATGGCCTTAGAAGCTTCTGATAGGCTAATTGACACCATTTGAGTCAATTGAAGGTGTACCTGCAGATGTATTTCAAGGCCTACCTTCAAACTAAGTGCCTCTTTGCTTGACATCATTGGGAAAATCAAAAGAAATCAGCCAAGACGTAAAAAAACAAACAATTGTAGACCTCCACAAGTCTGGTTCATCCTTGGGAGCAATTTCTAAACGCCTGAAGGTACCACATTCATCTGTACAAACAATAATACGCAAGTATAAACACCATGTGACCACGCAGCCGTCATATCGCTCAGGAAGGAGATGCATTCTGTCTCCTAGACATGAACATACTTTGGTGCGAAAAGTACAAATCAATCCCAGAACAACAGCAAAGGACCTTGTGAAGATACTGGAGGAAACAGGTACAAAAGTATCTATATCCACAGTAAAACGAGTCCTATATCGACAACCTGAAAGGCCGCTCAGCAAGGAAGAAGCCACTGCTCCAAAACCGCCATAAAAACGCCAGACTACGGTTTGCAACTGCACATATGGACAAAGATCATACTTTTTGGTCCTCTGGTCTGATGTAACAAAAATATAACTGTTTGGCTATAATGACCATCATTATGTTTGGAGGAAAAAGGGGGAAGCTTGCAAGCCGAAGAACATCATCCCAACCATGAAGCACGGGGGTGGCAGCATCATGTTGTGAGGGTGCTTTGCTGCAGGAGGGACTGGTGCACTTCACAAAATAGATGGCATCATGAGGATGGGAAATTATGTGGATATATTGAAACAACATTTCAAGACATCAGTCAGGAAGTTAAAGCTTGGTCGCAAATGGGTCTTCCAAATGGACAATGACCACAAGCATACGTCCAAAGTTGTGGCAAAATGGCTTAAGAACAACAAAAGTCATGGTATTGGAGTGGCCATCACAAAACCCTGACCTAAATAATCCTATGTAACATTTGTGGGCAGAACTGAAAAAGTGTGTGTGAGCAAGGAGGCATACAAACCTGACTCAGTTGTACCAGCTCAGTCAGGAGGAATGGGCCAAAATTCACCCAACTTGTTGTGGGAAGCTTGTGGAAGGCTACCCAAAATTTTTGACCCAAGTTAAACAATTTAAAGGAAATGCTACCAAATACTAATTCAGTGTATGTGAACTTCTGACCCAGTGGGAATGTGATGACAGAAATAAAAGCTGAAGTAAAATCATTTTCTCTAAAATTATTCTGACATTTCACATTCTTAAAATAAAGTGGTAATCCTAACTGACCTAAAACAGGGAACGTTTACTAGGATTAAATGTCTGGAATTGTGAAAAACGGAGTTTAAATGTATTTGGCTAAGGTGTATGTAAACTTCCGACTTCAACTCTAATGGTGCTCCGTGGGATGTTCAAAGCTGGTGATAGCATGGGGTTGCCTGTCTGCATTTCCCTATTGGGGTAATCATTAGCTTGATCCAAAATGTCATCTTTTAACTCCTATTGATTAATTGTATATCCCAATAAATTCAAGAAGCACAGTGAATATAATGTAAGCCTACCGGTTACAGTAACTTGGTGTAGCCCGCCACCCGCGATACTTCTCACAGAAACCACTTCATGTCAATTTCCCACCAAAGCACTTTCCCTGGTTGCCACTACACTTGCTGAACTAAACATGTCATTTGTCTCAACACAATTTAAGTCACTCCCCCCAAAAATGTTTGAGGTAAGTTGGCGTTTTACCACAAGTTACCCTACAATTGACCTGTGTTAAGTTTAGCCCCACTCTCTGCTATGCAGTCACAAATTGCTGAGTAGTAACCTGCTTCAACAAGCAAACTCCAGGTTTAAAATGGTGCAGTTTGCATATATTTAGGAGTTGAGAAAAAAACTAAGTAGAATTGGAAAGCAGGGCTCCCCTTTGTTTTAACAAAGGCCATTTAAACTGCTGTTTTCGCGATTGCAAGAATTGTTGTGCAATGACTGCTTGTCAGAATGTTTCCCTCCTTATGGCACTCGCAAGCAGTGGTGGAAAAAGTGCCCAATTGTCATACTTGAGTAAAAGTAAAGATACCTTCAAAGAAAATACTTGCGTAAAAGTCTAAAAGTATTTGGTTTTAAATGTACTTACATAAGTATCAAAAGTAAAAGTATTAATCATTTCAAATTCCTTATTGTAAGTCAACCAGACTGCACGATTGTCTTGATTTTTTACATTTGCGGATAGCCAGGGGCACACTTCAACACTCAGACATAATTTCCAAACAACTCATGTGGTTGGTGAGCCTGCCAGATCAGAGGCAGAAGGGATGACGGGGGATTTTCTCTTGATAAGTGCATGAATTGTTACTCAAGTACTTTATACCACTGACGAGAGGAATATTTGTCTTGCATAGAACACACAACAACAAGCCGAATAGGTAAATAGAACACTACTACGGGGTTGTCTGATTTTTCTATTCATGGCTCGTTTAGTTTGCAAAGGAAGAGTCAATGGGGACTGTTCTAGCATCTTCAAAGTGAGCATCTTCAACCATGTGAGTCAATCAAATGTAAGATACGGGAAGCTTGTTGTAGACACAAGTATCCCAAGATGTCCGTTTAGTCAACAGAACGTTCTGTCAAGGTTTTTTGAACAACCTCAACATTTTACTGAACCTCTGTAATTGATGTCAAGGAGTTTTTGATTGTGATGGATGAATCAGATCCCCCCCCCCCAAAAAAAACTAAGCTTAAACATCAACACTTCTCATATTTCGCCAATCATAAATCATCTTAACCCAGGCTGACGAATGACATGCTTCTCCAGACATTGAGAGAGAAAAAGCAGGGTGGTGTTCATTAGTGCACCCAATAGAAAACATTGTAAAACATTCAGCAATGGAACGCAAAGCGGTTACTATTGGACAACTCCAGGTTAGCCCTCCCTGTTTCAGTTTGTTTTCTTATGCTTGACGGCTAATGAACACAGCCCAGATAGAGAGGACATTAGCAGGAAAATAACCTCATAAACCTCAATCTATGAGAAGTGAGGTATGATGATTCAGGAAAATAACTGGCAACCATCAGACACAATTAAGGGATACAGTTCCCCCCAGAGACAGAAGTGGATGGGAAGCTGCTACTGCTGTTGCTGAGAAGAGAGGAGGGAGTGGAGAAAACTACACAGAATGCCCTCATTCATTGGCAAACAACATTCTTCTTCCTCCCTCTCTCCCTGTGCCTCTAGAAGTGGAATAATTGGAAGAAAAATCTGACCGCCTAGTCTTTGGAGGTTTGTCCATGAGTGTGCGTTTTGGAGAGAAACCAGCGAGGCATCAACACACAGTCTGTGTCACACACAAACACTTACTAATCCGCCGTCAAAACAATACTGATTGTATTCGTTTAAAAGGCACTGGAGAAGGAGGGATGAATGAATGAATAGAAGTGGTGGTGATCTCATGCATGGCGGTGACAGGCGGACCTGTGCGGTACAATATTCACAGACAGGCCGGAAGGTCACAGTCACCTCAGATGTTTGAGTCTTGGCAAGATCTCAATGGCACACATATACACAAGATAGAATGACTCAGAGCCATATATTTATAGAATTGGGCCAAGTCTTATCATTTTAAATATTGTTCTAATTCTAGACTTTCAGTTACATTGCTTAGTTTAAATATTCCCCAGAAAATGGCCCTGGCTGCGAAAAAGAAGCCTTCGTCCCTGCCCGCCCCTTCAGAAACCTCTTTCTTAAAGCTAAGGATCCGGATCACGTTCTGCTCATTCATTATTTTACACGCAATACGTAGTAGCTGCTGATCACAATAATTCTAGACCTTAAGTTACATAGCTTTGTTTAAACATTCGCCGTATAATGGCCATGGCTGCGAATAAGGAGTTTTCGCTCCGCCCTCTCCTGCCCTTCTGGAAACCTTTCTCAAAGCTAATAATCTGGATCACATTCTGTGCATGTGTTATGTCTCGCACAATACGTAGCTGCTGCTCACACTCCCCCTCCCTTTCTGTTTCTCTTTACTCACCATTTTCATGGTGATGTAGACAACAGTGCCTTCAAAAGTATAAACAGCCCTTGACTTTATCAAAATGTTGTGTTACAGCCTGAATTTAAAATGGATTAAATTGAGATTGTGTCACTGGCCAACACACAATACCCCATAACGTCAAAGTGGAATTATGTTTAGACATTTTTACAAATTAATGAAAAATTAAAAGCTGAAATGTCTTGGGTTGAATACTTATTGACTCATTTGAATGCCTTTGTCTCATGCTTATGTTAGCGATACTGTTACAACAGACAACAAAGTGTAACGGCTGTTGGTGGAAGAAGGTGAGGACCAAAGCGCAGGGTGGTACGTGTTCATGTTATTTATTAAACTGAACACTAAATTACAACAAGTAACAAAAGAACAACCGAAACAGCTCAGTCAGGTGCAAAACACACTAAACAGAAAATACCTACCCACATAGGTGGGAAAAGGCTACCTAAGTAAGGTTCTCAAGCAGAGACAACAATAGCATTCTTAAAGCTGCCTCTGATTGAGAACCACACCCGGCCAAACACAGAAATCCAAAACATAGAAAATGAACATAGAATGCCCACCCTGGCCTAACCAGAATAAAGAATAAAAACCTCTATGGCCAGGGCATGACAGTAACCCCCCCAGGGTCCGGGTGGGCCTTCTTTACGGTGGCGGCTCTGGTGCGGGACATGGACCCCGCTCCACCTTAGGCTTGGCCCACTTAGGTGGCGCCTCTGGAGCGGGGAGAGACTCTGGCGGCGCGGGGAGAGACTCTGGCGGCGCAGGGAGAGACTCTGGCGGCGCAGGGAGAGACTCTGGCCGGACAGGCGGCCTCTTCCTTGGCCCGAGGCACCGGATACACATGGCCATGGAGGCGCACTGGTGGTCTCCACCGCATAGCTGCTACCCCCCTCCCATTCTGGCTGGATGCCAGCTTCCACCCAGCAAATGCGGGACACTGGCACCGAGCACACCGGCCTGTGAATACTCGGCCGAGACACAGTGCGCATCACCCCAGAGCACGGGGCCTGACCTGTCACCTGCTCGCCCCGGTAAGCACGGGGAGTGGACTCAGGTCTCCAACCTGACTCCGCCACACTCCCCATGTGCCACCCCCCCAAAAAATTGGGGGGGCTGCCTCTTGGGCTTCCTTGCCAGCCGTGTTCCCTCGTACCGCTGGTTCCCTTCTCCTGCTACCTCCGCTCTCCTGGCTGCCTTCACCTGTTCCCATGGGAGGCGATCCCTTATAGCCAGTATCTCCTCCCATGTGTAGGATCTCTTCCCATCCGGATGCCCTCCCATGTCCATTCCTCCTTTTTACCACGCTGCTTGGTCCGTTGGTGGTGGGTAGTTCTGTAACTGCTGTTGGTGGAAGAAGTTGAGGACCAAAGCGCAGCGTGGTACGTGTTTGTTATTTATTAAACTGAACACTAAATACAACAAGTAACAAACAAACAACCGAAACAGCTCAGTCAGGTGCAAAGCACACTAAACAGAAAATAAAAAAGGCTACCTAAGTATGGTTCTCAATCAGAGACAACGATAGACAGCTGCCTCTGATTGAGAACCACACCAGGCCAAACACAGAAATCCAAAATAAAGAAAATGAACATAGAATTGCCCACCCTAGTCACACCCTGGCCTAACCAAAATAGTGAATAAAAACTTCTATGGCCAGGGCATGACACAAAGTTCATACAAACATGTCGATCATGTCTTTTGAGTACAACATGATCGCTGCATGTACTATAGCCCCACACCCCTCCTGAAAAAATAACAGGAAATCACGCTTGAGGTATGGAATGCATAGTTTGAACGTGTTGACCATATATTTAATGTACAACATGACATTTCCCCCTCCACGTCAAGGAGGGGGAAGCGGCAGTGGAGCAGTGGGAGCACTGAGCAGAATCTACATAGGCAACCACGTTAAAAAGAATCCTGCACATGCACAGAAATCTCTGTATCAATAGCCACAGCAATTGGGGTTGCAGAAAATCTGGAATCGCAACCACTATTAAAGCTGCAATATGTTACTCTTTGGGCGACCCAACCAAATTCATAGAAATGTGAGTTATAGATCTGTCACTCTCATTGAATGCAAGTCTAAGAAGTGGTAGATATGTTCTATGTGAGCTATTTCTATACTTCCCATTCTTAATTTTCCTTTTTTGCGTCTTTAGGTTTTGTACACCAGCTTCAAAACAGCTGAAACTACAATATTTTTGGTTAATGAAAATATATTTCACAGAGGTTTAGATGGTACAATGATTCTCTAAACTACACTTGTTTTGTCACTAACTGAAATTAGGCTAACTATTTGACTTTTAGCAAACAGGAAATAGTGGAGCAGGTAGCCTAGTGGTTAGAGTGTTGGGCCAGTCACTGAAAGGTTGCTGGATCAAATCCCCAAGTTGACAAGGTAAAAATCTGTCATAGTACCCCTGAACAAGGCAGGTAAACCACTGTTCCCTGGTAGGCCATCTTTGTAAATATGAATTTGTTCTAAACTGACTTGCCTGGTTAAATAAAAAGTAATTTAAATATTGCACCTTTAATGTCAGCAGGGCTCTACACTGGCATATTTAACAAGGAGCACATGTGCACCTAAGTTGAAAGATGTCAATGCACAATGGGAGAGAATGGAAGAAACTCCCCAAATACAGGTGTGCTAAGCATTTAGCGTCATACCCAAGAAGACTCGAGGCCGTAATCTCTGCCAAAGGTGCTTCAACAAAGTACTGAATAAGGGGTCTGAATACTTATGTAAACGTGATATCAGATTTTTATTTTTAATAAATTTGCAAACATTTCTTAACCTGTCTTTTCTTTGTCATTATGGGGTTGTGTGTGTAGATTGGTATTTTTTCCTCATCAATCTAATCAATTTTAGATAAGATTGTATCAAAATGTGTAAAAAGTCAAGGAGTCTTTCAAATGCACTGTATATTCGCCTTGAAAATATATCTATAAAAGTATAACTACGTGTAACAATTACTGCTGCCAACAATTTCAGCTGACAGAATGAGGAATAACTAAATGTGAAAGTGTGTCTGTGAAGTTAGTTGCCTGACACAATGGAAATTAATTTTTAAGTGCAAACTTCAGCCCACCTGGTACTACAGTACATGCAGGCTCCAAGACACCTTGAATGAAAACATTAAAAACTCAAGATAAAATCAACACTAAATAGACTACATAAAAATAGAAAAACTACACTCCAAGGGCATGGGAGTATTTCATCTTCTGTTGTCCCACCAGAAGGTTTACATGCCCATCCTCCAAAAGGCACATATAGACAATCTTGCGCTCTCTGTTGGAGATGTCTGTGTCTCCAAAAGCTAAACAAAAAACAGGGATGATCAGATAAATTTCTGAAATTTCCATCCCTAACTATAACATTTTCCGTCAAGATAGAACTGCCAAAGGGGACGGTGTTGCAATCTACTGCAGAGATAGCCTGCAGAGTTCTGTCTTACTATCCAGGTCCAAACACCGCAGACAGCCATTATTGAATGGAGCACTCACAAGGTTTCAGTGGATCAGCTTCGATTCACAGTATGCGGCCTATGCCTATAGAGCCAATCTGCTCCAATAGAAGAATATGGCTTTTCTGAAGGAGAATGTCCTGCCAGAAAAGGATGTTTAACAGCCATCTCCACTGCCAAGAGAGTTATGGCTACTATTGGTCAAGGATGTGCTACATAAGGTTTTCCGCGACACGTGGCGGTTTTCTCACATGAAGAATGAGCTGACAACGCTGAACAAAGATATGATTGAGCATGTGTGCATCTTAGTCCAACAAGACACCGGGCAATACCTAGAGAGCAGAGTATTCCTAAACTGCCTGACCCAGCTTGAGGACCAAGAGAAGCGCAACAAATTCACGAGCAAGGTGGCTCTGTTCATAGAGAGAGAGTGTGCAAATAAGCCCTTCTCAAACCCACTGAGACAAGGCTGTCTCATCAACGACCTGAGGACTTGTCTGGAAATCTGCGGCCTCGCTAAAGAGCTGCTAGAGCCTCTTATCCCTTCAGACTGCAAGAGAAAAGGAAGCCCCTTTGACAGCAATGACAACCTAGTCTGTAGATAAGGCAGCTCCAGCCAATGGCCAAAAACTAGATTGGAGAGAGTTGAGGAAGTGGGTTAATCCCAACATTCTCTCAACAAGAACAATTAATTAATTATTAGTGTGTCATCTTTGGTATGAAAGGAATGTAGGGTGGCCACCCACTATGCTCAGTCTATCATAGTAAGTGAAAACACTCTTTGGTGATGAAATTTCCCTTCCTTATGTTATAAAATAAATTGTACCAAGGAAAATATGACTATTTACATTCTGAATTATTCAGTGGGGTCTTTCTCTAAGATATTACTAATATTATATCAAAAAGTCAGATTTCATAACCTAGAGGTGCAGGTTTCATGTATAAACTTTTGAGTATTTTACATTTTGTGGTCGTGTTCAAAGTTGTTTCCGTGGGTCGCAAAAAGCAAAATTAGCATGACACAAGCTGAATGAAATGGCATAAGCTCAGTGCTCCGTTGACAGTGAGAAATCTTTGAAAAACAGGAATTTCAAATATGAAAAGCGTCTAATAAAATTTGAAAATACTTTGTCATGTCTCTAAATCAATATCCATCATACCTCTATACTGTTTTATGTCCTGCAGATTCAAGAAGAAATATGACTAGTTCAATGGGAAAGTGAGCCTGTCAGGTAGCCAGTAGCTTTAATTCTTCCACAGAATCCAGTTTAGCTGAGGCCATGAAATTTTCCAGATTTTTGACCACTTTTTTTCTCTGGCCTCCATTTATTTAGTCACCCTAATTCTAGCAATTCTACTGTAATGAATACTCAGGGAGAAAAAGGTGGAGATTCACACGCAGAGCTTGGCAGACGTTTATTAAGCCTTCGCAGAAGGCATGAATCGTGGTCACAGGCAGGCAATGGTCAAACATAGGCAGGCAGTCAAAAGCAAACAGTACCTCACAACCATACAAACAGAAAGAACTGAACTAAATAGGGAACTGATGAGACCAGGTGAGAAACACAGTTGAAATCAATGAACAAAAAGAAAGACAGGGCTATGTTCCAGAACACAAAGAAAAAGAACACAAGGTTGACTAAGAAAAGCAGAACCTTACACCTGCAAGGGTAAAGACTCCAATAACATGTTAACAGATTATGATAGAGAAATTAACATATTATTTTACCCATTGGTTAAAAGATGTGTTTTTGACTGGACATCATAACGATGCGGACATTGTCACAAATCAAAATACCAAATGTTAATATGGATCTTGAAGGAGAAAAAGCAGCAACGGAGAGTGGAGAGCGAAGAAATCTCCAAAGCCCTGAAATGCCTACTGCTGACCAAACCTGTTTCCATCTCCTTCACCCTAACCCACTTTCTTTATTATTTTTTCAAACTCTTTCTAATAGAGGACAAACACATCAAACTGTGCGTAAAGATTTTTTGAAAATATGGTGTTACTGCAGGGTAGTTACTGGAGAATCAGAGGACACTGCAAATGTTGAACATATTCCAAAGGTGCACATATTCAACTCCAGTACATACCATAAGCAAAATACCTGAAAAAACTGTACCTGTACCTTCTTTCAGCCTGTCTGTCAGCAAACAGTCAGAACATTGTCTCTCCTCCGAGTGCTTTCGCTGCATCCTTAAACACTGACACACCTGAAGCGGGACAGACACACACAAACACAGTATGAAAGGAGAGAGAATTATAAGACCATTTCAATTAATGAATACTGTAAAACTCCCATTAAACATAAAACCTCCAACAAATGGCAGGTAGCCTAGTGGTTAGAGAGTTGGACTAGTAACCGGAAGGTTGCAAGTTCAAATCCCCGAGCTGACAAGGTACTGTCGTTCTGCCCCTGAACAGGCTGTTAACCCACTGTTCCTAGGCCGTCATTGAAAATAAGAATTTGTTCATAACTGACTTGCCAAGTTAAATAAATAGTAGCTGTGTATTCACATTTAGCAAATACATGCAGGTCTCTATTAGACACCGGGAATTTCACAGCATCTCTAACAAAGACAGTTCATATACACTACATCACCAAAAGTATGTGGACACCCCTAAAAAGTAGTGTATTTGGCAGGTGTATAAAATCAAGCACACAGCCATGCAATCTCCATATACAAACATTGGCAGTAGAATGGCCTTATTGAAGAGCTCAGTGACTTTCAACATGGTACCGTCATAGGATGTCACCTTTTCAACAAGTCAGTTTGTAAAATTTCTGCCCTGCTAGAGCTGCCCAGGTGCAACAGTAAGTGCTGTTATTGTGAAGTGGAAACATCTAGATGCAACAATGGCTCAGCCATTGGTAGGCCACACAAGCTCACAGAACCGGACCGCCGAGGGGTGAAATGTGTAACTTGTAAAAAATAGTATGTCTTCGGTTGCAACACTCACTACCGAGTTCCAAACTGCCTCTGGAAGCAATATCAGCACAATAACTGATCGTCAGGAGCTTCATGAAATGGGTTTCCAAGGCCATGCAGCCGCTCTCTAAGATCACCATGAGCAATGCCAAGCGTCGGCTGGTGTGGTGTGAAGCTCGCCGCCATTGGACTGGAACAGTGGAAACGGGTTCTCTGAATTGGTGAATCAAGTCTCGCCAACTGGCAGTCCGGCGGAGGAATCGGGGTTTGGCGGGTGACAGGAGATCAATACCTGCTACAATGCATAGTGCCAACTGTAAAGTTTGGTGACTGAGTAATAATGATCTGGGGATGTTTTTCATTGTCCAGTCTAGGCCCCATAGTTCCGTTAAAGGCAAATCTTAATGCTCCAGCATACAATGACATTCTAGACAATTCTGTGCTTCCAACTTTGTGGCAACAGTTTAAGGAAGGCCCTTTCCTGTTTCAGTATGAAAATGCCCCTGAGCACAAAGAGAGGTCCATACAGAAATAGTTTGTTGAGATGGGTGTGGACAAACTTGACTGGCCCAACCTCACTAATGCTCGTGGCTGAATGGAAGCAAGTCCCCGCAGCAAAGTTCCAACATCTAGTGGAAAGCCTTCCCACTAGAGTGGAGGCTGTTATAGCAGCAAAGGGGGGACCAACTGCATATTAATGCCCATGATTTTGGAATGAGATGTTCGACGAGCAGGTGTACATACTCTTGGTCATGTACAGTAGTGTACGTTTTTCCATCCTCTTTGTCTCTACCTTGCGCTGGATGATTGATCACTACCTATCAAAACACAAGTCTGTCGGTGTAGCCAGCAAGAAAAGTTGACCACTTAGCCCTCTTTGTAGCCTAACATTTGTTGTGCGTTCTAAATGCAATCAATGTTTAATTATCAAACAGGACTATCTGTGATAGCAGTTATTAATGACAGTCGCTGTTTTCTTCAACTTGTACAGCTAGAAAACCAAATTATAAAAGGGTGAGCTGGGCTTTCCACACCTCGAATTGTATTAAACACCGGTCCCCAATAAGCAGGGCATCTCAGCATTTACAGCAAATAAACGCCCAGACGTTTAAAGTTTTACGGTAATGATACATTCATCAATGACTCACACACACACCCACATTACACGCACACAGTACACACACACACACACACACACACACACACACACACACACACACACACACACACACACACACATACTAGTTACCTGCGTCTGCTGTGGAGATGAACAGGCTCAGTACTGTGACAGAGGTGATAGCTGCATGATTCTGGCACAGGTCCCCCTCCAAGAATGATGTCACCTCTTCAAGAGGACAGGAGAACGGGGGACGACAGACGACTCCTAGGACACACTGAGAAAAAAACTGATATGGGCTGAGTCCCAATTCTCCACCCTTCTTGTAAAGTGTGTACTTGCACACTCCCTGTCATGAATCTAACAATGGTGGAAACTTCCTCCAGCCAATGCTTATAATTCAATGCTTTTAAATTCATGATGGGGAGTGTGCAAGTACACACTTTGGGAAAAAGGTAGAGAATCGGGATGGTTACAAGGGGACATGTATAAAAGTGCAAAAAAGTGTGAAGGCCCTATGTCTACTTCCCCAGAGTCAAATGAACTTGTGGATACCATTTTTATGTCTCTGTGCCCTGGATGAAGGACGTTTTGCAAGCCAATTGTAACTAGCATTAGAGCAATGACTGGAAGTCTATGGGTATCTACTAGCATGCTCATCAACAGACATATTGATCTATTGATCTAAAAGACCAGGTAAAAATAGCTCTATTGGCTGAGCCTAAATTGTCTTATTGACCACACGTCTCCAAACGGTAAAAGTTGGACTCGTCTTATTGACAGTCAAAAAAAGTCATGTTGATTATTGCCAGGTAATCGAGGAACATTTTGCTTCAAGACATGTTAAGTGATTTACAAGAAATGAATAGAACATTGAAAGGAGAACTGCTGAATCAATCATTCAAATGTCAAAGGCTGTGTTCACACAGGCAGCCCAATTCTGATATTCTTTCACTAATTGGTCAGATCAGCTCTGAGAAAGATCTGATGTGAAAATATCTGATATGATTGGTCAGAAGAGTGGAAAAATATCAGACATGTCCTGCCTGTGTAGACGCAGCTGTCTAGGGATTCTGCCACCTCTATGTAGGACTGCATGAAGGCCATGGACACACCGTCCCCTGGTGGACAAAAACAGAACCACCTCCATTTCAGTACAGAATATCAGGAGTTAACATGATAGCACAAGCAGATCTGGGACCAGGCTACTTGTATTGTGCACTGATCACTTTTCAGAAGGAATTTCAGTTGTGCTCAGATAAGATAAAGACATATAGTAAACATATAAACAGCAACATTCACACATGACAGGTAACGGTGACAAGGTGTATATAATCACACAAGATAAAAGTCACACAAATCAATTTTAATTGAAAAGCCATACTGATGATATAAAAAAAACTGTTAGTGGCTCTCTTGCTGTTTTGAGGTAAAGACCTGAGTCTGTGCCCTGATATATTTTACAATAGCTATCTTGTTTGTTTTTAGTCCCATCCTTCAGCTCCACTCAACCCCTCCCATCTATCTCTGAACACCATCCAGTTTTGATTTCTATTTGCCATATATTTTTCAACTGTGCTGTGATGTTTCACAAAAGTTCTGAACCTTTTTATTCTCATAGATTCTACATATTGTAAATTTAAAATAAACATTTCTGCTAAGAGTATTATTATATTATTGATCGATGCTGGCACTAAGTCTGCACTCAATGAGCTGTATAAAAGCCATAAGCAAACAAGAACATTTTAATGTAGGGAAACTTAAATCTGTTTTACCTCATTTCTACCCGCATGTGCAACCAGAGGGAAAAAACTTTAGACCACCTTTACTACACACAGAGACGTGTACAAAGCTCTCCCTCCATTTGGCAAATCTGACCATAACTGTATTCTCCTGATTTCTGCTTATAAGCTAAAACTAAAGCAGGACATACCAGTGTCTCGCTCAAATGGAAGGGGTTAGATGACGCAGATGCTAAGCTACAGGACTGTTTATCTAGCACAGACTGGAATATTTTCTGAGACGCATCCAATGGCATTGCGGAGTATACCACATCAGTAACCAGCTTTATCAATAAGTGCATCGATGACGTTGTACCCACAGTGACCGTACGCAACATACCCCAACCAGAAGCCATGGATTACAGGCAACATCCACACTGAGCTAAAGGGTAGAGCTGCCACTTTCAAGGAGTGGGACTCTAACCCGGACAAAAGGAAAACCGACGTGAGAATGCTGTTCATTGACTACAGCTCAGCGTTCAACACCATAGTGCCCCTTAAAAATCGTCACTAAGCTAAGGACCCTGGGACTAAACACCTCCCTCTGCAACTGGATCCTGGACTTCCTGATGGGCCGCCCCCTGGTGGTAAGGGTAGGTGACAACACATCTCCCACGCTGATCCTCAACACGGGGGACCCTCATGGGTGCGTGCTTAGTCCCCTCCTGTACTACCTGTTCACCCATGAATGCGTAGCAAAGCACGACTCCAACACCATCATTAAGTTTGCCAACAACAATTAGACAGCCTATAGGGAGAAGGTTCAGAGACCTGGCAGTGCGATGCAAGGACAGCAACCTCTCCCTCAACATGATCAAGACAAAGGAGATGATCGCGGACTATAGGATAAAGAGGGCCAGGCTGTAGTGGAGCAGGTTGGGAGCTTCAAGTTCCTTGGTGTCCACATCACCAACAAACTATCATGGTCCAAACACACCACGACAATGACTATTCCCCCTCAGGAGACTGAAAAGATTTGGCATGGTCCTCAGGTCTTCAAAAGTTCTATAGCTGCACCGCCTGGTGCTACAGAGGGTAGTGCATATGGCCCAGTATATCACAGGTGCCAAATTTCCTGCCATCCAGGACTTCTTTACCAGGCGGTGTCAGAGGAAGGCCCTAAAAATTGCCAAAGACTCCAGCCACCCTAGTCATAGATTGTTCTCTCTGCTAGCACTCTGCAAGTGGTACCGGAGCGCCAAGTCTAGGTCCAAAAGGCTTCTTAACAGCTTCTACCCCCAATTCATAAGACTGATGAAAAGCTAATCAAATGGCTACCCAGGCTATTTGCATTGACCCCCACCCCCTTTTTATGCTGCTGCTACTCGCTGTTTATTATCTATGCATTGTCACTTTACACCTACCTACATGTACGTATTACCTCAATTACCTCAACTAACCTGCATCCCCGCACATTGACTCGGTAGCGGTATCCCTTTATATAGCCTTGTTATTGTTCTTTAATTGTTGCTCTTTTTTGTTGCTTTAGTTATTGTGTAAATATTTTACTTAACTCTTATTTTTCTGAGAAATGCGTTGTTGGTTAAGGGCTTGTAAGTAAGTGTCGTGTCTTTACTATCATTAACTGAAGACTGATTGAATCTTTGATAAAAACTCTGTAATTAGTTACTGCACGATCAACTGATTAATCACGTAACTAATTAACTAGGAAGTCGGGGCACCAAGGAAATATTCAGATTACAAGGTTATCATTTCCTAAAGTAACTTTTCAGATATTTTATCTGATCAAGTAGTCTTCGAATTAATGAATTATTTACTGTACCTTACGTTAGTCTCATTCCAAATGTTGTAAATTGTTGGTTATCTGCACGAACCCATTCTTCACTATGAGTCATCCATACATCAATTGTCTTAAATCATTTATTTTTTATTACTAACTAAGTAATTCACAGAAATGCATAAACAAAACAAACAAACATGGTAAATGTGGTAACATGAAATGATAGGAGAATGTGCCCTAGTGGGCTGTACCGGCATGGCGGCTTGTTAGACAAGAGGGGGAGTGGGGGTTGACTAAGAATTAGACAAGAGGGGGAGTGGGGGTCGACTAAGAAGTCACTACAGTTAATGGTTATAACAATTGAAATGCTAATCCTTTACACAAGAACGCTCACTCATTCGGGACCAATTGCAATCAATATTTACGCTCAGTGTGTCGTCTTGATCGCTGGTGAAAAACTTGTGTCTTTTGTAGAATTGTCCGTCTCTCTCCCTCTCTCTCTAGTTCAAAGTGACTTTCATTAATTTGTTATAGAATGGATGTTTCGGCGGTTGTCGTTCGTGTTCAATGATCCCGAATTCCTAGCTGCAGACTAGTAATCAATATCAAAGACTTGTTCTAATTCTGTCGGTATCGATAGTCTAAGAGTTTAACCACGTGGTATGGTTAAAAGATTCAGCAATGGTCTACAACCTTTGTCTCATCCTAATGGAGAAAAGCATGTTCTGCAACCTTTAGCCATCTCGTAATTGAGGTAAGCTTGGTCTGCTGATCGAAAACCCAAGTGGGGGTTTTATTTGGAAGGGCCGAAGAGGGCTGTCCCAGGATGTCTGACCCTAACTGGGCTCAGGGGCGGTCCTCTGATTTAGTTCAAATCAAAAGGGAATTGTATTTTCATTTTCATTAAACAGTCCACAATCATATTACACAATTATACAAACAGTATCATACTCACTCATTCATCTTATACAACAATTAGATGGAAACCTCATATCTGAGGCTATTATATAAACAGCGTTGACTCATTGCGAGCTCACAGAACAGAGCTCCGGGCAGCCGAGCGGAAATGGAGGAAAACTCGCCTCCCTGCGGACCTGGCATCCTTTCACTCCCTCCTCTCTACATTTTCCTCCTCTGTCTCTGCTGCTAAAGCCACTTTCTACCACTCTAAATTCCAAGCATCTGCCTCTAACCCTAGGAAGCTCTTTGCCACCTTCTCCTCCCTCCTGAATCCTCCTCCCCCTCCCCCCCTCCTCCCTCTCTGCAGATGACTTCGTCAACCATTTTGAAAAGAAGGTCGACGACATCCGATGCTCGTTTGCTAAGTCAAACGACACCGCTGGTTCTGCTCACACTGCCCTACCCTGTGCTCTGACCTCTTTCTCCCCTCTCTCTCCAGATGAAATCTCGCTTCTTGTGACGGCCGGCCGCCCAACAACCTGCCCGCTTGACCCTATCCCCTCCTCTCTTCTCCAGACCATTTCCGGAGACCTTCTCCCTTACCTCACCTCGCTCATCAACTCATCCCTGACCGCTGGCTACGTCCCTTCCGTCTTCAAGAGAGCGAGAGTTGCACCCCTTCTGAAAAAACCTACACTCGATCCCTCCGATGTCAACAACTACAGACCAGTATCCCTTCTTTCTTTTCTCTCCAAAACTCTTGAACGTGCCGTTCTTGGCCAGCTCTCCCGCTATCTCTCTCAGAATGACCTTCTTGATCCAAATCAGTCAGGTTTCAAGACTAGTCATTCAACTGAGACTGCTCTTCTCTGTATCACGGAGGCGCTCCGCACTGCTAAAGCTAACTCTCTCTCCTCTGCTCTCATCCTTCTAGACCTATCGGCTGCCTTCGATACTGTGAACCATCAGATCCTCCTCTCCACCCTCTCCGAGTTGGGCATCTCCGGCGCGGCCCACGCTTGGATTGCGTCCTACCTGACAGGTCGCTCCTACCAGGTGGCGTGGCGAGAATCTGTCTCCTCGCCACGCGCTCTCACCACTGGTGTCCCCCAGGGCTCTGTTCTAGGCCCTCTCCTATTCTCGCTATACACCAAGTCACTTGGCTCTGTCATAACCTCACATGGTCTCTCCTATCATTGCTATGCAGACGACACACAATTAATCTTCTCCTTTCCCCCTTCTGATGACCAGGTGGCGAATCGCATCTCTGCATGTCTGGCAGACATATCAGTGTGGATGACGGATCACCACCTCAAGCTGAACCTCGGCAAGACGGAGCTGCTCTTCCTCCCGGGGAAGGACTGCCCGTTCCATGATCTCGTCATCACGGTTGACAACTCCATTGTGTCCTCCTCCCAGAGCGCTAAGAACCTTGGCGTGATCCTGGACAACACCCTGTCGTTCTCAACCAACATCATGGCGGTGGCCCGTTCCTGTAGGTTCATGCTCTACAACATCCGCAGAGTACGACCCTGCCTCACACAGGAAGCGGCACAGGTCCTAATCCAGGCACTTGTCATCTCCCGTCTGGATTACTGCAACTCGCTGTTGGCTGGGCTCCCTGCCTGCCATTAAACCCCTACAACTCATCCAGAACGCCGCAGCCCGTCTGGTGTTCAACCTTCCCAAGTTCTCTCACGTCACCCCGCTCCTCCGCTCTCTCCACTGGCTTCCAGTTGAAGCTCGCATCCGCTACAAGACCATGGTGCTTGCCTACGGAGCTGTGAGGGGAACGGCACCGCAGTACCTCCAGGCTCTGATCAGGCCCTACACCCAAACAAGGGCACTGCGTTCATCCACCTCTGGCCTGCTCGCCTCCCTACCACTGAGGAAGTACAGTTCCCGCTCAGCCCAGTCAAAACTGTTCGCTGCTCTGGCCCCCCAATGGTGGAACAAACTCCCTCACGACGCCAGGACAGCGGAGTCAATCACCACCTTCCGGAGACACCTGAAACCCCACCTCTTCAAGGAATACCTAGGATAGGATAAGTAATCCTTCTCACCCCCCCCCTTAATGATTTAGATGCACTATTGTAAAGTGGCTGTTCCACTGGATGTCAGAAGGTGAATTCACCAATTTGTAAGTCGCTCTGGATAAGAGCGTCTGCTAAATGACTTAAATGTAAATGTCTTAAATGTTATGGTAATGTAGCCACACCGTCTCCCATGAGCTTCCCCAAGTTGTGACAAACGGACCAGTTTGTAGCTGGATTCTTCACTGATCTTTTATACTTTCTCCAGAACATGAAATTTGTTCGTACCTCAAGTTCTGTGAGGTGGAAGAAATTCCTTTCCTGCTCCATGAAATTCTACTCTCTCTCTACTATGTGTCCATGAGAAGATTCTCAGTCATTTACGATGTCTCTCTGATCACAGCAACCTAGTTGAAGGAGGAAAGGGGGAGGCAGGGAGAGGGGGATGGGCTTGCTATACCTAAAGAGGCCAACGTCATGACATAACCATTTCACTGTACCTGTTGTATTCAGTGCATGTGACAAATTTAATTCAAAATCAAATCAAATTTATTTATATAGCCCTTCGTACATCAGCTGATATCTCAAAGTGCTGTACATAAACCCAGCCTAAAACCCCAAACAGCAAGCAATGCAGGTGTAGAAGCACGGTGGTTAGGAAAAACTCCCTAGAAAGGCCAAAACCTAGGAAGAAACCTAGAGAGGAACCAGGCTATGTGGGGTGGCCAGTCCTCTTCTGTCTGTGCCGGGTAGAGATTATAACAGAACATGGCCAAGATGTTCAAATGTTCATAAATTACCAGCATGGTCGAATAATAATAAGGCAGAACAGTTGAAACTGGAGCAGCAGCACGGCCAGGTGGACTGGGGACAGCAAGGAGGCATCATGTCAGGTAGTCCTGGGGCATGGTCCTAGGGCTCAGGTCCTCCGAGAGAGAGAAGGAGAGAATTAGAGAACGCACACTTAGATTCACACAGGACACCGAATTGGACAGGAGAAGTACTCCAGATATAACAAACTGACCCCAGCCCCCGACACATAAACTACTGCAGCATAAATACTGGAGGCTGAGACAGGAGGGGTCGGGAGACACTGTGGCCCCATCCGAGGACACCCCCGGACAGGGCCAAACAGGAAGGATATAACCCCACCCACTTTGTCAAAGCACAGCCCCCACACCACTAGAGGGATATCTTCAACCACCAACTTACCATCCTGAGACAAAGCTGAGTATAGCCCGCAAAGATCTCCGCCATGGCACAACCCAAGGGGGGGTGCCAACCCAGACAGGATGACCACATCAGTGAATCAACCCACTCAGGTGACGCACCCCTTCCAGGGACGGCATGAGAGAGCCCCAGTAAGCCAGTGACTCAGCCCCTGTAATAGGGTTAGAGGCAGAGAATCCCAGTGGAAAGAGGGTTAATTGGTTTTGTTTTGATTGACTTTGACTTTCTAAATCACCCAGCAGTACTATTTGCAGAGGGAGACATAACTTGACAGGGGATCTGAGGGTCCTCACATTTTGGGGGTGGGCAGCTAAGCACATTTCCTGCATTTCGACACAATCTAATAGGACCCACGGCCCTTCTAGCAGTCTCTATTCACAACAACAATAAGTAAGCAAAAATACACAGTCAACAAGCTAGGTAAGAGATTATTAAATTGATAAGACTGATAAGACTGAACTAGATCCATGATAATTCAATAATCAGTAGTGTTGCACCTTTAACTAATAACCTAACAAATTAACAACTCTTACAAATAATGTACAAAGACAACTTTTGATTGTCTTTAAGACATCCTCTATATCAAATTTTAGCCAGTCTAGTCAATAAATAACTCAACTCTCTCACCAACACAACTTCCTTCATCTTTTTTATGTCTCAAGGGAAAGGTTTGGAAAACAAAACTTGAATGAAAACACGCTTTCGCCTACACAATAACGCACAGAAAGAGTACACCCTCCATATAATTCATACCATAGGCCATATAGTACTGGAGAGCTCTTTTTATTTGCACAGAATATAGCTGGGTCACCCTGTCCTGTCCCTAGGGTTCAAAGGCTCTGTAGCACCCCAACCCAACAAACCCCACTCAGCTTCAGGATCTTAGTGAAACATTCAATTATTGGTTTCAGGTGTGTTAGGCCAAAGCCAGACTAACAACAGTATAGCAAACCCCCAGGGCCAGGACTGAGCAGCCAACCAGCTAGGGATTGCCTAAATAGGTGTCTCCCCTGACAAAGGCATCTTTTCAATACAGACTCCTTTTGTCATACAGTATTCTATATAAGGCATCCAGACCTTATGAAAGTTGCACAGTATGCTCTTAAAAACTTCTTAGGGCTCAAATCCCGTTAACGGGATCGATTTGACAACATCCGGTGAAATGGCAGAGCACCAAAATCCCCAAAAATTACTATAAATATTAAACTTTCATGAAATCACATATGCGATACATCATATTAAAGCTACCCTTGTTGTTAATTCAGCCAACGTGTCCAATTTCAAAAAGGCTTTATGGTGAAAGCACACCATTCGATTATGTTAGGACAGCGCCTAGCCACAAAAATCATACAGACATTTTCCAGCCAAGGAGAGGGCTCACAAAAGTCAGAAATAGCAATTAAATGAACCACTAACCTTTGATCTTCATCTAGTGGCACTCCCAGGACTCCATGTTACACAATAAATGTTTGTTTTGTTCCCTAAAGTCCCTCTTTATGTCCAAAAACCTCCGTTTAAATTGGCGCGTTATGTTCAGTAATGCAGAGAGCCAAATCAAATTACAGAAATACTCATCATAAACATTGATGAAAGATACAAGTGTTATACATAGGATTAAAGATACACTTCTTGTTAATCCAGCCGCTGTGTCAGATTTCAAAAAGGCTTTACGGCAAAAGCAAACCATGCTATTACCTGAGGATAGCACCCCATCAAACAAAGACAGACAATCATAATTCAACCT
This sequence comes from Oncorhynchus masou masou, assembly GCF_036934945.1. Classification (NCBI taxonomy): domain Eukaryota; kingdom Metazoa; phylum Chordata; class Actinopteri; order Salmoniformes; family Salmonidae; genus Oncorhynchus; species Oncorhynchus masou. Next base: position 45,720,969 of record NC_088243.1, read on the forward strand.
GCCAGGCATGACACGAAACTCAGAAATAAAGATATAATTCATGCCTTACCTTTGACGAGCTTCTTCTGTTGGCACTCCAATATGTCCCATGAACATCACAAATGGTCCTTTTGTTCGATTAATTCCGTCGTTATATATCCAAAATGTCCATTTACTTGGCGCGTTTGATCCAGAAAAACACAGGTTCCAACTCGCGCCACATAACTACAAAATATCTCATAATCTTTCATCTTTGTCCAAACATTTCAAACAACTTTCCTAATACAACTTTAGGTATTTTGTAACATAAATAATCAATCAAATTTAAGACAGGATAACTGTGTTCAATACCGAAGGTAAACAAAGTGTAGCGAGCTTTCAGGTCATGCGCTCTATCAAACAGTACGGTTCACCCGACCCTCGTTCTGGACAGCCTTTCTTCTTCATTACTCAAAAGAAAAACATCAACCGATTTCTAAAGACTTGACATCCAGTGGAAGCTATAGGAACTGCAAGCAACTGCCTTAGAATTCTAGATTCCCAATGAAAACTCATTGAAAAGAGAATGACCTCAAATTATTTTTTCCTGGATAGTTTGTCCTCGGGGTTTCGCCTGCCAAATAAGTTCTGTTATACTACATCATTCAAACAGTTTGAGAAACTTCAAAGTGCATATCCTAACCTCTGGGCCTCAGTAGCAGGCAGTTTACTTTGGGCATGCTTTTCATCCGGACGTGAAAATACTGCACCCTAGCATAAGAGGTTTTAATCTTAAAACACAAATTTGTCATTTTTGGTTCCAAGCTCGGTGTCTTTGTGAGACGCAGAGTAGGTGAAAGGATGATCTCTGCATGTGTGGTTCCCACCGTGAAGCATGGAGGAGGAGGTGTGATGGTGTGGGGGTGCTTTGCTGGTGACACTGTCTGTGATTTATTTACAACTCAAGGCACACTTGACCAGCATGGCTACCAGAGCATTCTACAGTGATGACAAGTGTTCCATTATTAAAGTGGCCAGTGATTTCAAGTCTATATATATAGGGCAGCAGCCTCTAAGGTGCAGGGTTACGTAACTGGGTGGAAGCTGCCTTGTGATGTCTATTTAACAATCTGATGGCATTGAGATAAACTGCTTCTTTCAGTCTCTCGTCCCAGCTTTGATTCACCTGTACTGACCTCACCTTCTGGATCATAGCGGGGTGAACTGGCAGTGGCTCGGGTGGTTGTTGTCCTTGATGATCTTTTTGGCCTTCCTGTGACATTGGCTGCTGTAGGTGTCCTGGAGGGCAAGTTGTTTGCCCCCGGTGATGCTTTGGGCAGACCGCACCACCTTCTGGAGAGCCCTGCGGTTGCGGTCGGTGCAGTTGCCATACCAGGCCGTGATACAGCCCGACAGGATGCTCTCAATTGTGCATCTGTAAAAGTTTGATGGTTTTTGATGTTTTTTTTTATGTATTACCTCTTGGGAGGTAATACAGTGAGCATTTGATTGTGAGGTATTCTAGGTCGGGTAAACAAAAGGACTTCACCAGGGTAATTTTTTTTTACCTTGAGCAAACTTACCTGTCCTGGTCTTCTAGGTTAGGGTTATGCTGGAGAACATTTAATCCTGTGTTGGGTGGAGTTAAAAGGGGTTTACACTAAGCTGTTGTGTGTGTGTGTTGTGAAAGACACATTCTTTGCCAATGCAATTCTAAACCATATAAAATACATTTGAACATGATGATAATCAAAAAGACAATGGAGATACATTTTGAAATGTATTGTATCCACAGTTGTGGTTGAATTGTGTTTTCAAATTGTCAAATAAATAATCTTGTAAATGTCGAATGTTTGGTTGCAACAGTTTAGACCCATTCTATTACATTTTCTGGCACCAGCTACAAAGGTTATTTTAAAATCAATCTGATTTCACATTTACTTATGATCACTTTCTTTCTACTGCTCCTCAGCAAGGTTACATTTTACAGGAGAGTGAGGAGGAAATACTACGAGGATGCAGCTTTATAAGAGATGGAGAGATGGAGAAACTGGAAGTCTATCCAGGGTTGTTGGAGTTGGCTGCTAAGACGGCTTTCTGTGAATCTGATTTTTTTTGTAAAAGTAGTAGTAAAATAAGATAGGATTGGTCGGTATAGTAAGTTTGATTGTAAGTTGGATTTGTTATAACAATACAAATTAATCATATTTTAACTATCAGAATTGTTTTGTCTTTTTTTAGGTGTGTGTGTGTTTTCGTTTGCATGTTTTCGTGACTGCATCTTTAAACCTCATGCAGAACGATATAAAAGCAAGTTGCTCACATTTTACGTAAAACAGCACCACTGTGAGGTCTCTCTCTGCCACTGCGCATATTGTCTTTGTTCTTGTTTCCTTATTAGGATGCCGGTGGTCGGAGTTGGGGAGGGTCGTCAGCTACATGGGAAACACCTGGGCCAGGTGTGTCCCAGGATAAATAGGTCTCTTCTAGATTCATGGAGGAGACTCTCTCCATGCAGACACCTTTGTAGATTGTGTTGTGGTTCTTGGTGGCCGTTTGTTTGTTTGCATTGGCACCTTTCAACACCCTGCATTATCACATTCATGCATGCAAAACACTCACTTACACTACTGATTACTGATTACACACACCATTGTATATTTTCCTTAGTTGCTTTGGTTAATAAATATATATTTTGTTACTCCTTATCTCCACGTTGTTGTCTCCCTTTGTTACGGGCTTTGAGCCGGTTCGTGACAAGTGGGGGCTCGTCCGGGATCTTTGAACTATTGGTTTGGGAGACCGTGGAGGTATGTGTTTGGTTTGCATATTGTGTTTGAGTTTGATAGACCCAGTATTGGTTGCTTTTGTTGCTTGGTTTGTGTGCTGCATTGGAGAGAGATAATGGTTAGTTTCCAGGCCCTGCCTAGCCTGAACTCTTGTTCTGCTTTCTGTTGGGAAGTCAGTCTGAGGAGGTGAGTAAATCGGCTGTGTACCTCGGTAGGAGATTTGTGTAGGGTAGTGGAACTTGCTACCTGGAGCTATAGCCTTTTACCCCTGATAGGCTTAGCGACGTGTTTCATTTTTGGACATGTTTGGCATGGTTAAATGTTTTATTTTTGTGTGGTGTCTGGACTGAGCAGTTGTCTCGGGGGCACATCCGTGGCTTGGTGGAATTTGCCAGCATGCTGGGGAGTTTTTCCTTGCCAGCGGGCTACAGAGAGTAAATTCCCACCGCAAATCTGCACGAAGACTAGGGTTGAGTTATTGTAGGTTTGGGGAAGCTCCATATCTCATCTCTCTTCTGTGGTGCTCAGGGTGATTGTCATTTCTCTGGTTGTGGTCTGATGTGCTCAGCAGAGGGGTTGAGCAAGATTATTTACTTTACTTATGACTATGGTGTCTCATGTACACAAGTTCATTCGCTTTCCATCAGAGGCTGTGTCAATTTGGGACGCAGAGGCTGTGTCAATTTGGGACGCAGAGGCTGTGTCAATTTGGGACGCAGAGGCTGGTATGTTCCTGGGTCCTTGTTGGTCCCCGGTTTTATGGGGGGGTAAGTGACGACCCTCCCACTCTGTCTGCCATATTGTCTTTGTTCTTGTCTCCTTATTAGGATGCCGGTGGTTGGAGTTGGGGAGGGTCGTCAGCTACATGGGAAACACCTGGGCCAGGTGTGTCCCAGGATAAATAAACCTCTTTTACATTCATGGAGGAGACTCTCTCCATGCAGACACCTTTGTAGATTGTGTTGTGGTTCTTGGTGGCCTTTTAGTTTAATTGGCACCTTTCAACACCCTGCATTATCACATTCATTACATTTACATTTACATTTAAGTCATTTAGCAGACGCTCTTATCCAGAGCGACTTACAAATTGGTGAATTCACCTTCTGACATCCAGTGGAACAGCCACTTACAATAGTGCATCTAAATCATTTAAGGGGGGGTGAGAAGGATTACTTATCCTATCCTAGGTATTCCTTGAAGAGGTGGGGTTTCAGGTGTCTCCGGAAGGTGGTGATTGACTCTGCTGTCCTGGCGTCGTGAGGGAGTTTGTTCCACCATTGGGGGGCCAGAGCAGCGAACAGTTTTGACTGGGCTGAGCGGGAACTGTACTTCCTCAGTGGTAGGGAGGCGAGCAGGCCAGAGGTGGATGAACGCAGTGCCCTTGTTTGGGTGTAGGGCCTGATCAGAGCCTGGAGGTACTGCGGTGCCGTTCCCCTCACAGCTCCGTAGGCAAGCACCATGGTCTTGTAGCGGATGCGAGCTTCAACTGGAAGCCAGTGGAGAGAGCGGAGGAGCGGGGTGACGTGAGAGAACTTGGGAAGGTTGAACACCAGACGGGCTGCGGCGTTCTGGATGAGTTGTAGGGGTTTAATGGCACAGGCAGGGAGCCCAGCCAACAGCGAGTTGCAGTAATCCAGACGGGAGATGACAAGTGCCTGGATTAGGACCTGCGCCGCTTCCTGTGTGAGGCAGGGTCGTACTCTGCGGATGTTGTAGAGCATGAACCTACAGGAACGGGCCACCGCCATGATGTTGGTTGAGAACGACAGGGTGTTGTCCAGGATCACGCCAAGGTTCTTAGCGCTCTGGGAGGAGGACACAATGGAGTTGTCAACCGTGATGACGAGATCATGGAACGGGCAGTCCTTCCCCGGGAGGAAGAGCAGCTCCGTCTTGCCGAGGTTCAGCTTGAGGTGGTGATCCGTCATCCACACTGATATGTCTGCCAGACATGCAGAGATGCGATTCGCCACCTGGTCATCAGAAGGGGGAAAGGAGAAGATTAATTGTGTGTCGTCTGCATAGCAATGATAGGAGAGACCATGTGAGGTTATGACAGAGCCAAGTGACTTGGTGTATAGCGAGAATAGGAGAGGGCCTAGAACAGAGCCCTGGGGGACACCAGTGGTGAGAGCGCGTGGTGAGGAGACAGATTCTCGCCACGCCACCTGGTAGGAGCGACCTGTCAGGTAGGACGCAATCCAAGCGTGGGCCGCGCCGGAGATTCCCAACTCGGAGAGGGTGGAGAGGAGGATCTGATGGTTCACAGTATCGAAGGCAGCCGATAGGTCTAGAAGGATGAGAGCAGAGGAGAGAGAGTTAGCTTTAGCAGTGCGGAGCGCCTCCGTGATACAGAGAAGAGCAGTCTCAGTTGAATGACTGGTCTTGAAACCTGACTGATTTGGATCAAGAAGGTCATTCTGAGAGAGATAGCGGGAGAGCTGGCCAAGGACGGCACGTTCAAGAGTTTTGGAGAGAAAAGAAAGAAGGGATACTGGTCTAAAGTTGTTGACATCGGAGTGATCGAGTGTAGGTTTTTTCAGAAGGGGTGCAACTCTCGCTCTCTTGAAGACGGAAGGGACGTAGCCAGCGGTCAGGGATGAGTTGATGAGCGGGGTGAGGTAAGGGAGAAGGTCTCCGGAAATGGTCTGAAGAAGAGAGGAGGGGATAGGGTCAAGCGGGCAGGTTGTTGGGCGGCCGGCCGTCACAAAAAGCGAGATTTCATCTGGAGAGAGAGGGGAGAAAGAGGTCAGAGCACAGGGTAGGGCAGTGTGAGCAGAACCAGCGGTGTCGTTTGACTTAGCAAACGAGGATCGGATGTCGTCTACCTTCTTTTCAAAATGGTTGACGAAGTCATTCATGCATGTGAAACACTCACTTTCTCTACTGATTACTGATTACACACACCATTGTATATTTTCCTTAGTTGCTTTGGTTAATAAATATATATTTTGTTACTCCTTATCTCCATGTTGTCTCCCTTTTTTACGGGCTTTGAGCCAGTTCGTGACACCATGTAGAAATGCCCACCCCAACTCACACCCTGACCAAACCAAAATAGAGAGAAAAAGGATCTCCAAGGTCAGGGTGTGACATATCTACTGTAAATTGAACAGTGCAGTTAGATTAACAAGAATGTAAGCTTTCTGCCCCTATCAAATATGTCTATGTAGGGGATTTTTTTTGTTACCTACAACCTCATGCTAATCACATCTGCCTTCATTAGCTCAACCGTCCCGAGGGAGGACACCGATCCCGTAGAGATTAAATAAGCATTCACTCCGAGTCAATACATGATAGAAACAACTTTGACAGTGATTACAGCTGTCCGTCTTCCTGGATTAGTCACTAAGAGTTTTGCACACCTGGATTTTTCAATATTTGCCCATTGTTCTTTGAATAAGTCTTCAAGCTCTGAGGGTACACAGCAATTTAAGTCTTGCCATTGCTTTTCAAGCAGATTTAAGTCAGAACTGTAACTTGGCCACTCGGGAACATTCACTGTCTTCTTGTTAAGCAACTCCAGTGTAGATTTGGCTTTGTGTTTTAGGTTATTGTCCTTCTGAAAGGTGAATTTGTCTCCCAGTGACTGGTGGAACGCAGACTGAAGTAGGTTTTCCACTAGGATTTTGCCTGTGCTTAGCTTCATCCCATTTCCTTTCTTGAAAATAAGGAGGCAGTTATTCAGTGTGTTGTGTTGGATTTGCCCCAAACATAAGGCTTTGCATTGAGGCAAAAAAAGTGTATTCCTTTGCAGTGTTTTCTTGCATTATAACTTTAGTGCCTTGTTCAATACAGGATGCATGTTTTGGAATAATATTTCTCTTTTCACTCATTATTGTAGACTAACTACAATATTGTTGATCCATCCTCAGTTTTCTCCCATCAAAGCCATTGAACTCTGTAATTGTATTAAAATCACCAATGGCCTCATCCCTGAGCAGTTTCCTTCCTGTCCTGCAGCTCAGTTCAGAAGGATGACTGTTTAGTTGTGTCAGGGTGGTTTAATACATAGTACACAGCATAATTATTAACTTGAACATGCTTATAGAGCTATCCAATGTCTGATTTGCTATTTTTACCCATGTACCAATCACTGCCCTTCTTTATGAGGCTTTGAAAAGCTCCCTGGTCTTTGTAGTTCAATCTGTGCTTGAAATTCAGTAGAGGAAGGCGTAGTCATTCAGAAATCATGTCAATCCGTATCATTTCATACAGAGTGAGTCCATGTAACTTGTGATTTGTAAAAAATAAAAATAGTATATTTCACCTTTATTTTGACTGGGAAGTTATACTGATACTATATCCTCTTTTAAAGAGAATCCCTGCATAAATGCATCAAACATATAGTTGTTAGCAATTTATGTTATTCTTCAATAACAAACTCCAAAGCAAATCAGGGGGAGGAAAATAGGTTTATTCGAAGAGGACAAATCATACAGGGAGGTAGATGGTCATTATTCCTGTCCTCAATGATGCTCTCCGGTGGTTCTTTCCAGTGATTCTCTCTCCACAGAACAAAGGAACAGCATGTAGTTTTATAACCCAGCCCAAGCCTGTGGTTGACCAATTATAATTCCTTGCAATAAAACTAGCCAATGGCAAAATAACAAGTATCCTACTTCAGAAGACATATTCCTCCCATGTCTCTGAACCATTGTTCAATAATTTCCTATTACAGAAAAAACACTTTCCATTGAGCGTTAGTTCGATTCTCATACTCTGTCTCTGCGTTGTGTATTTATCTTCATCATATTCTTACACAGTATACAAAATTACTAAAAATATTAAGAAAACAGACATATTTAACAGAGGTGCAGTCAAAAATTATATATATATATATATAATTTTTGGCTGCACCTCTGTTAAATGTCTGTTTTCTTAATATTTTTAGTAATTTTGTATACTGTGTATATATATATATATATTTCCACACTATGAGGTTGGAATAATACTGTGGAAATTGTGATAATGACATTTTAGTGTAAGAGATGTTTGAAAAGATTGCCTGAAATTTCACCCTGTTTTGGTGGGATGGAGTTTTGGCCTGCCTGGTGATATCACCAGGTTCACACACTTTTTCAGTTCTGCCCACAAATTTTCTATGGGATTGTGGTCAGGGCTTTGTGATGGCCAGTCCAATACCTTGACTGTTATGGCCAAACAGTTCTATTGTTGTTTCATCAGACCAGAGGATATTTCTCCAAAAGTACAATCTTTGTCCCCATGTGCAGTTGCAAACCATAGTCTGGCTTTTTTATGGCGGTTTTGGAGCAGTGGCTTCTTCCTTGCTAAGTGGACTTTCAGGTTATGTCGATATAAGAATTGTTTTACTGTGGATGTAGATAGATACTTTTGTATATGTTTCCTCCAGCATCTTCACAAGGTCCTTTGCTGTTATTCTGGGATTGATTTGCACTTTTCGCACCAAAGTACGTTCATTTCTAGGAGACAAAACGTGTCTCCTTCAAGAGCGTTTTGACAGATGCTGGGTCCCATGGTGTTTATACTTGAGTACTATTGTTTGTACGGATGAACGTGGTACCTTCAGGCATTTAGAAATTGCTCCAAAGGATGAACCAGACTTGTGGAGGTCTACAATGTTTTTTTCTGAAGTCTTAGCTGATTCCTTTTGATTTTTCTATGATGTCAAGCAAAGAGAGACTGAGCTTCAAGGTAGGCCTTGAAATACATCCACAGGTACAATGGGGCAAAAAAGTATTTAGTCAGCCACCAATTGTGCAAGTTCTCCCACATAAAAGATGAGGCCTGTAACTTTCATCATAGGTATACTTCAACTATGACAGACAAAATTAGAAAAAAAATCCAGAAAATCACATTGTAGGTTTTTTTATGAATTTGCAAATTATGGTGGAAAATAAGTATTTGGTCAATAACAAAAGTTGATCTCAATACTTTGTTATATACCCTTTGTTGGCAATGACAGAGGTCAAACGTTTTCTGTAAGTCTTCCCAAGGTTTTCACACACTGTTGCTGGTATTTTGGCCCATTCCTCCATGCAGATCTCCTCGAGAGCAGTGATGTTTTGGGGCTGCTGCTGGGCAACACGGACTTTCAACTCCCTCCAAAGATTTTCTATGGGGTTGAAATCTGAAGACTGGCTAGGCCACTCCAGGACCTTGAAATGCTTCTTACGAAGCCACTCCTTCGTAGCTTCGGGTGGTGTGTTTGGGATCATTGTCATGCTGAAAGACCCAGCCATGTTTCATCTTCAATGCCCTTGCTGATGGAAGGAGGTTTTCACTCAAAATCTCACGATACATGGCCTGGACATGTACTGAATAAAGCAGGGGGACACGTCTGGCACTGCAGGATTTGAGTCCCTGGCGGTGTAGTGTTACTGATGGTAGGCTTTGTTACTTTGGTCCCAGCTCTCTGCAGGTCATTCACAAGGTCCCCCCATGTGGTTCTGGGATTTTTGCTCACCGTTCTTGTGATCATTTTGACCCCACAGGGTGAGATCTTGCGTGGAGCCCCAGATCGAGGGAGATTATCAGTGGTCTTGTATGTCTTCCATTTCCTAATAATTGCTCCCACAGTTGATTTCTTCAAACCAAGCTGCTTACCTATTGCAGATTCAGTCTTCCCAGCCTGGTGCAGGTCTACAATTTAGTTTCTGGTGTCCTTTGACAGCTCTTTGGTCGTGGCCATAGTGGAGTTTGGAGTGTGACTGTTTGAGGTTGTGGACAGGTGTCTTTTATACTGATAACAAGTTCAAACAGGTTCCATTAATACAGGTAATGAGTGGAGGACAGAGGAGCCTCTTAAAGAAGAAGTTACAGGTCTGTGAGAGCCAGAAATCTTGCTTGTTTGTAGGTGAACAAATACTTATTTTCCACCATCATTTGCAAATAAATTAATTAAAAATCCTACAATGTGATTTTCTGGATTTTTTTTCTAATTTTGTCTGCCATAGTTGAAGTGTACCTATGATGACAATTACAGGCCTCTCATCTTTTTAAGTGGGATACTTGCACAATTGGTGGCTGACTCAATACTTTTTTGCCCCACTGTACACCTCAAATTATGTCAATTAGCTTTTCAGAAGCTTCTAAAGCCATGACATCATTTTCTGGAATGTTCCAAGCTGTTTAAAGGCACAGTCAACTTAGTGTATGTCAACTTCTGGCCCACTGGAAATGTGATACAGTGAATTATAAGTGAAATAATCTGTCCGTTAACAATTGTTGGAAAAAATGACTTGTGTCATGGACAAAGAGCCTAACCGACCTGCCACAACTGTCGTTTGTTAACAAGAAATCTGCGGAGTGGTTGAAAAACAAGTTCAACTGTGCACACACACAAACCTACTTTATTTCTGCATTGTAGAATAATAGTTAAGACATCAAAACTATGAAATAACACATATGGAATCATGTTACCAAAAGAGTGTTTAACAAATCAAAATATATTTTACATTTGAGATTTTTCAAAATAGCCACCCTTTGCCTTGATGACAGCTTTGCACACTCTTGGCATGAGGTAGTCACCTGGAATGCATTTCGATTAACAGGTGTGCCTTGTAAAATATTAATTTGTGGAATTTCTTTCCTTCTTAATGTGTTTGAGCCAAGCAGTTGTGTTGTGACAAGGGATGGGTATTACACAGAATATAGCCCTATTTGGTAAAAGACCAAGTCCATATTATGGCAAGAACAGCTCAAATGAGCAAAGAGAAACAGGAGACAAAAGGGCTGTGAGACAGGGGTTTACTTCTAGATACATGGAAAGTAGGATGTACTGTATATGGAGGGTGCGAGGCAACATAAGGTGAACAGCAGAGGGGCTAAGGACCTTAGAGATGGAGAAAGGGACAATAAAATGAGGGGAATGTTTGCGGGACTCCATCCGGAGGGGCAGAGCCCAAGTGGAAGCCATGCCATCTATCCAAGACGGTAGCGGGGAGCAATACCTGGAGGTGGTCTTGAGTAGAGAGTAGAGCGGCCCGGGCTCTCTTCCAGTTACAGCGACAGCAACAGACGAACATCTGGGCAGAAGGTATACTGACCTCTTCTTCTTGCTCTAGGAAGAGCAGGGGCTGATATCCCAAGGACCACTCAAAAGGCTAAAGACCAGTAGAAGAACAGGGAATGGTGTTGCAGGCATATTCCACCCACACAAGTTGCTGGCTCCAGGTGGTGGGATTGGTGGAGACGAGGCAACAAAGAGTCGTCTCCAGGTCCTGATTGGCTCGCTCCGACTGGCCGTTAGACTGGGGATGAAAACCAGAGGACAAGCTGGCCAATGACCCAATGAGGGTGCAGAAAGCGTTCCAGACCCGGGATATGAACTGAGGACCACGATCGGAGACCATGTCGACCGGAAGTCCATGGATCCGGAAGACTTGCTGCACCATGAGCTGGGCCATCTAAAAGAGGACAACTTATGAAGGGGGATAAAATGGGCGGCTTTGGAAAACCTATCCACCATCGCAAGGATGGTGGTGTTGCCATCTGACGGAGGGAGACCTGTGACGATAGGAACAAGGGCAGTGAGGAACAGGGAGTGGTAGAAGGAGGCCAGCCGGAGCTTGCCGCTGAGTCTTGTTCTGCGCACACACAGTGCAGGCAGCAACGAACATGGAGACGTCAGGAACCATGGTGCGCCACCAAAAACATTGTTGGGCCAAAGCCAAGGTCCAACGGGAGCAACGATGACAGGTGAGTCTCGAGGAATGTGCACATTCCAGGACTGGAACACAGGCAGAGTCCGGGACAAACATCCGGTGAGCTGCGCATTGTGGACCAGACTCTCTGTTCCTCAGATGATACCGGGCTGTAGGAGATGGTGAAATGGAAATGAGTGAATAACAGGGCCCATCTCGCCTGGCTGGAGTTTAGGCGCTTGGCAGTGCGGAGATATTTCAGGTTCTTATGGTCCATGCACATCAATAATAGATGTTCCGCCCCTTCTAACCAGTGCCTCCACTTCTCCATCGCCATCTTAACTGCGAATAATTCTCTATTTCCCACATCATAGTTCCTCTCAGCTGGGTTAAGATGATGGGAAAGGAAGGAGCAGGGATGTAGCTTCTAGTCCTGGGCATAAGGCTGGAACAGGACAGCCCCCACTTGGACGTCCGAGGCATCGACCTCCACCATAAACTGACGGGACCGGAAGGATTGAGATGGAAGCTGTTTGTGAATCCCTGCTTGAGGTCTGAGAACGCCCGGTCAACTGCTGGAGACCATATGAATGGAACCTTGGGAGAGGTGACTGCAGAGATGATGGAATCAAGGGTGCTGTAACGGATGAAACAACGCTAGAAATGAGCAAATCCAAGGAAACGTTGCAGCTGCACTCTGGATGTGGGTTGAGGCCAATCCACCACCGCTCTCACCTTGTCAGGGTCCATCTGAATATTCCCTGCAACGATGACGTATCCTAGGAAGGAGATGGTGGAGCGATGGAACTTGCATTTCTCCACCTTCACGAAAAGCTGGTTCTCCAGGAGGCGCTGAAGGACCTGTCAGATATGTAGGAGGTGCTCTTGAGCTGACCAGGAATAAATTAGGACGTCGCCGAGGTAGTAAAACACAAATTGGTTCAACATGTCACGGAGCACATCATTGACTAGGGTCTGGAACACTGCAGGAGCATCTATCAGTCCGAACGGCATCACCAGGTACTCGTAGTGCCCACTAGCCATGTTAAAGGCTGTCTTGCACTCATCTCCATTCTGTATCCAAACCAGATGGTAGGCATTCCATAGGTCCAACTTGGAGAAAATGATTGCCCCCTGGAGAGGATCGAAAGCCAGAGTGAGATGAGTGGCAGTTGGTAATGTTTTTTAACTGTAATGTCATTAAGGCCCCGGTAGTCGATACACGGATGCAGGATCTTGTCCTTCTCCACAAAGAAGAACCTTGCACCGGCAGGGGAGGCAGATGGACGCATTATCCCCGCCGAGAGAGAGTCCTCAATGTACCTCTCCATCGCGTTGGTCTTCGGACCCGACAGGGAATAAAGTCATCCCGAGGCGGTACGGTGCCCAGGAGAAGGTCGATTGCACTGTCATAGGGCCGATGTAGAGGAAGAGATGTGGTGTGGGCAGAGTTTAAAATAACTTCTTGACGCTACCAATCCCTGTAGCGGAATGATTTTTGTCTGCAACCGCTGAATAGCATAGCGCAACAGTCAAATATTACTAGAAAATATTTATATTCATTAAATCACAAGTGCAATATTTTGAAACACAGCTTAGTCTTTTGTTAATTACCCTGTCGTCTCAGATTTTGAAATTATGCTTTACAGCGAAAGCAATCCAAGCATTTGTGTAAGTTTATCGATAGCCTAGCATAGCATTATGTACACTTAGCATCAGGAAGCTTGGTCACGAAAATCAGAAAAGCAATTAAATTAACCGTTTACCTTCGATGATCTGATGTTTTCACTCACGAGACTCCCACTTACACAGCAAATGTTCCTTTTGTTCCATGAAGATTATTTTTATACCAAAAATACCTCCGTTTGTTTGTCGCGTTATGTTCAGAAATCCACAGGAAAGTCACGACAACGCAGATGGAAATTCCAAATAGTCTTCATAATGTCCACAGAAACATGTCAAACGTTTTTTATAATCATTCCTCAAGTAGTTTTTAAAATATATATTCGATAATATATCAGAGTGTGTAGCTTTTTCCATTACAGCGTGAGGAACAATGGCCGCTTCACTCAATTGCGCACCATCTCACTCTGAGCCCCCACCTCTCCACTTACGCAATGTGATCCTTCACGCTCATTTTTCAAAATAAAAGCCTGAAAACTGTCTAAAGACTGTTGACACCTTAGGGAAGCCACAGAAAAAGGAATCTGGTTTATATCCCTTTAAGAATGGAGGACAGGCACGCATAGGAACACAGAGGTTTCAAAATAAGAGGCACTTCCTGATTGGATTATCCTCAGGGTTTCGCCTGCAATATCAGTTCTGTTATACTCACAGACAATAATTTTACAGTTTTGGAAACTTTCGAGTGTTTTCTATTCTAACCTGTCAATTATATGCATATTCTAGCATCTGGTCATGAGAAATAGGCCGTTTACTTTGGGAACGTTATTTTTCCAAACATAAAAATAGTGCCCCCTAAGCTTCAAGAGGTTAAAACCTCCCGTAAGTCCAGGTACTCCGTGGGAACAGCGGAGAGATCCAAGGCTTTACCCAAGCCCGCCGGGAGACGTCCTGGGGCAGGCTACTCTGACTTCAGACAATATGCACGGCAAAATGGACTCCAACCCATGATGGAATCCGTAGCCCATTTGATTAGGGGATTGTGCCTCTAGAGCCATGAAAACCCCAAAACCATGGGTACATGAGGAGACTCCAGGAGCAGAAAATGCATAGTCTCACTGTGGTTGCCTGACACTTGCAGGATGATAGGACCCGTATTATGGGTCTCTGCCAATAGAGCACCCATCCAGCGCTCTGATGTCCATCAGGATGGAAAGGGGTTGAGTGGAGATACCCAGCTCCGTAACCAAGGTAGTGCCCATAAAGCTCTCGTCGGCCCCAGAGTCAATGAGCATTGATTTCGACTGGTCTCCCAACAACAGGGCAGCATATAAGGGGTTACGAGCAGTGAGAGATTGGGGAGTCTCCATACGGCTCAAAAGTGTACTCGTACCTACTGATGAGCCTGGTCTTTTAAATGGGCAGGTAGATAAGAAATGTCACGCAGCTCCACAATACAAAACAGCTCTTGGTTTTCAGTCTGCGTAAGCACTCAGCAGGAGACAATCTAGCCCTGCCCAGATGCATTGGCTCCGGAGGAGGTGAGTCAACAGCCCTCTGATTTCTGAGGGGGCTCGGGTGACACCGGATTCTTTCAGGATATGTAGATTTCCGGAATTCCTCGGAGGCGAGGTGGAATTCGAGGACGTGCGAGGGAGATAGGGAACAGACCCCCTCTCCCTCCTATGTTCCTGTAGCCACCCATCGACCTGGATGGTCAAGGCTATGAGGAAGTTAAAGTCCATGGGCTGCTGCCGGGTTGCGAGCTCTACTTTAATCACCTCCGACAATCCGTGAAGGAACGGGTCGAACAAGGCTTCCGAGTACCAGGCACTCTCAGCCGTCAACGTGTGAAAATCCACCGCATATTCTGCCACACTACGGGAGTCTTGATGTAGTTGGTGCAGCTTACGAGCAGCCACTTTCCCGGACAGAGAATCAAACACTTTTTGTACCTCCGCCAAAAACTCTTCTTGACTGAGGCAAATGGTGGACTGTTGCTCCCACACTGCCGTAGCCCAGACGAGGACCCTCCCAGACATCAGCGTTATCAAGTACGCTATCTTTGAGCGGTCCGAGGAGAAAGAAGGCTGCAGCTCTAAAATGAGGGAGCACTGGTAGACAAACCACGGGCAGGTTCCAGAATCTCTAGCGTAACACTCAGGAGGAGTTAAGTTCTCAGGACACAGGGGTAGGCTGGGAATACGTGCCGCTGGTGTCGGGGTTGCTGAGAGTCAGCGGGATTACTGTTGTGGCTTACTGCCTAGTAGGGAATCCGCAGAATTGCCCCAGCAATGTATTGAACAGATGTTCATGGAATTCTGCCAGGGTATGGAGTCCCTCCATAAGGCTTTGCAGTAACTTATAGTGGTCTTCCAACGGTGGCTCCTTGGGAGGAGACATCGTTGCGGAGCTAGTCACGGCTCAGGCTAAGACCCAGATGCAGACACAGGAGGTGTATAGTACGAGTCTCAGAGTTTATTACAGAACAAGGGGCAGGCAATTGGTAGGTCAAGGCAGGCAAAGACTCGTAATCAAAATCAGAGTCAGACAGGTACAGGACGGCAGGCAGGATCAGTACAGGCAGAAAGGTCAGAACTGGGAAGACTAGAAAAAGCAAAAACCAGAGCACAGGAAACACGCTGGTAGGACTTGAAGGGATAAGACAAACTAGCAATAGACAAATCTAAAACTCGGGTATAAATACACAAAGTAATGGGAGACACCTGGTGGGGGTTGGAGACAATCACAAGACAGGTGACACAGATCAGGGTGTAACAGTGTGATGGTGCTTTGCTGGTGACACTGTCTGTGATTTATTTACAATTCAAGGCACACTTAACCAGCATGGCTACCACAGCATTCTGCAGCGATACGCCATCTGGTTTACGCTTAGCGGGACTATCATTTGTATGTCAACAGGACAATGACCCAACACACCTCCAAGCTGTGTAAGTGCTATTTGACCAAGAAGGAGAGTGATGGAGTGCTGCATCACATGACCTGGCCTTCACAAACACCTGACCTCAAACCAATTGAGATGGTTTGGGATGAGTTGGACCGCAGTGAAGGAAAAGCAGCCAACGAGTGCTCAGCATATGTGGGAGCTCCTTCAAGGTGAAGCTTGTTGAGAGAATGCCAAGAGTGTGCAAAGCTGTCAACGCAAAGTGTGGCTAATTTGAAGAATCTCAAATATAAAATATATTTAGATTGAACTTTTTTGGTTACTACATGATTCCATATGTATTATTTCACAGTTTTTATGTCTTCACTATTATTCTACAATGTAGAAAAAATAAAATAAAATAAAGAAAAACCCTTGAATGAGTAGGTGTGTCCAAACGTTTGACTGGTACTGTATATACCCAGTAAAATAAAAGTCTACAAGTTTTTGGTTTTCAATATACTTAAGTCTCAAAAGTAAATGGAATTGGTCAAATGTTATTAAGAACCAATAGTAAATGTATAAATAATTTCAAATTCCTTGTATTAAACAAACCAGATGGCACAATGTTATTTTTAATGACAGATAGCCAGAGGCACACTCCAACACATAATTTACAAACAAAGCATGTGTTTAATGAGTCTGCCAGATCAGAGACAGTAGGGATGACCAAGGATGTTCTCTTGATCAGTGTGTGAATTGGACCATTTACCTGTCAAAATGTAACAAGTTGCTTTGGGTGTCAAGGAAAATGTATGGAGTATAAAGTACATTATTTGCCTTAGGAATGTAGTGAAGAAAAAGTAAAAGTTGGCAAAAATATAAATAGTAAAGTAAAGATACCCCAAAAAACAACTTAAGTAGAACTTTAAATTAGATTTACTTTACACCACTGCTGTACACAAATGACCGACATGTGAAATGCATTCGTACTTGTTCATGTTCCGTTGTGCAAAGACTTATTCAACCCTATAGGGTCGTTCTACCTCAAAAAGCACAACGAGGATTTCAACACTCATCCCAAAATGTTCTGAAATCGATTCTCTCGTCAGAAACAGTTAAGATTAGCTTTCCTGCAACATTATTTTGTTGAAATATAATGATGATCTCTGAGAAATTAAGCTAATGGATTGCACATAAATTGGCCAGATTAGATTCATATAAATGTTGAATAAATATAGTACTTAACATCCAATTTGGACCCCCAAAAATTCTAACAATGAGAAAGACATGAGGATGATTCCAAAGAAATAGTCAAGCCACCCATGGACTCCCACACCCCAGGCCAATCCCAACCCAACAACCAGTATACAGTATCAGATTTCTATGTTTGACAAGTAGTGTGGAGCTGCAGCTCGGAGTATTGTTCAGTGAATTTTCTCAGTTTAAAAAAAAGTGAGTCATTAGGTTTATGTTCCATTATACATCCTGATATTACCAGGTTCTGATCACTAGATAGCAGCCCGTGCTTTAGTTTTGTTTACCTGGACACTTTTTCAAGCGCAAACTTTTCAGGATTTGTTGCACAAATCTGGTACCTATAATAGCATTTCCATGCTTCATATCCAAATCACATCAAGTCATACAATACGTTTTTTGAAACTTTACGGTGATTTCAACATGAAGCGTAAAAATGCAAATATAGATACCTAATAGCAGGAACAGCAGCATTTAGTGGTCAGAACCTAGTAATATCAGGATGTAGGATGGGACATTAACCGAACAACTTCAATAACACATTTTTCTGAACAAGAAATCGGATGTTATGTACTATATTTATTGAATATTATACACTGAGTGTACAAAACATTATGCTGTTTCCATGACAGACTGACCAGGGGAATCCAGGTGAAAGCTATAATCCCTTATTGATGTCACTTTTTAAAATCCACTTCAAAATCAGTGGAGATGAAGGGGAGGACAATTGAGACGTTGATTGTGTATGTGTGCCATTCAGAGGGTAAATGCGCACAACAAAATATTTAAATGCCTTTGAAGGGGCTATGGTAGTAGGTGCCAGGCACATTGGTTTGTGTCAAGAACTGCAACGCTGCTGGGTTTTTAACCCTAAAATGTTTCCCGTGTGTATCAACAATGGTCCACCACCCAAAGGACATCCAGCCAACTTGACACATCAGTGGGAAGCAATGGAGTTAACATGGGCCAACATACCTGTGGAACGCTTTCGACACTTTGTAGAGTCCCATGCCCCAAACAAATTACATTTACATTTGAGTCATTTAGCGATTTACAGGAGCAATAGGGGGGGGGGGGTCAAATTGTATTGCAACAAAATTGTTGCATGAATGCTAATCTTATCCATTTCTAACAACAACAAAATTATTTCAGAACAATGAGATCCGTGGGTGTCATGGTTGATTGTAGGTGGGCTACATGCAACACAATAGTTCAAATTAATAGATTGATTCTAAAAGAGGATAAATGTGAAGGGACAGAGTGTAATACTTACTGTTTTATCTAACATGTCGGCTCAGGAGTCACAAGCAGTCCTATTTCAAGTCAGAATGTTCAACAAACTTCACTTCAATTTATTTTACCTGTTGTCTGCTAGTTTTTATTTTCAACACTGAAGCAATTCACATGCTACATGGGCCTAACCGAATCACAGACCGAACGTTGTTCCATGCAATCAGCTGGTAAATTTTACAAACACTTCCAGCTGATTGCGAGGAAACATGCTTTTATCGACCACATTCGGTTACATTCAGCTGTTGTTCACATATTGTGCAGCACATGAAATGCATCAGGAGATTGAAAATACAAAAACAGCAGAACCTACAGTACTGGTTCTGCAAAAAGTCAGGTAAACAACACTTTCCTGTAGATGCGCTATCTCCACCTCCTACTGTCCAAAGGACCAACAGCATGTACAACCAGTAAAGTATCAGCTCACTCAACATTCTGGCTTGTAGAGACTCTTGAGCCTTTTTTATGATCATTCATTTCAGACTGAATATCCATGGGGTAACCATTATAATAGTCTGATGTTTTGGCAACTTCACACTGTGCTTACAAAGGGTATAATTTGACTGTGCGTCACACAATAGCACAATCAAAACGAGAGACTTTGCAAGCGTACTGTGCAGGAGTTATTTTTTCCATTATGAACACACAAAAAAAACACTATGGTTATTTGTCAGTGTGTTGTATATCGGACAAGTGAGCAGACATTCCAGGATACACAAACCTCCACAGCTATGTCAAAGCTCCTTCCTAACAGAGAGGCTAAGAAGCTTCCGCTGAAGCGAGGAGCAGCCTACCACTAAAGCCACGCTCAAAGTATTGATTAGCTTAAGTGACACATCAATCCATTAGTTGCCTCCATTATATGTTACCTGGAGAATGGAGACACACCCTACACAAAGACATTGACTCTGCAGGCACTGACTGAAAAAACAAAGTTATCAGAGTTCTTAAGGTGAGAGTTGAATGGAGGAACCTTGAATGAAGTTGATCCGAACCAGGCCCTGTAGTCCCCAGTCCCACTCCTATTCCCCAGGCGCTATCATTTGTTGACTTCTGTAACTGTAAAAGCCTTGGTTTCATGCATGTTTACATCAGAAGCCTCCTTCCTAAGTTTTTTTTTCACTGCTTTAGCATACTCCACCAACCCTGATGTCCTTGCTGTGTCTGAATCCTGGTTTAGGAAGGCCACCAAAAATTCTGAAATTTCCATCCCCAACTATAACATTAGCCATACTTTACAGCTGGCTACCCATACACCGGTCAACAGCTCTGCACCCCCCGCAGCAACTTGTCCAAGCCTCCCCCATTTCTCCTTCACCCAAATCCAGATAGCAGATGTTCTGAAAGAGCTGCAAAATCTGGACCCCTACAAATCAGCTGGACTAGACAACCTGGACCCTCTCTCTCTAAAGTTATCTGCCGCAATTGTTGCAAACCCTATTACTAGCCTGTTCAACCTCTCTTTTGTATCGTCTGAGATGCCAAAGATTGGAAAGCTGCAGCGGTCATCCCCCTCTTCAAAGGGGGAGACCCTCTAGATCCAAACTGTTACAGACCTATATCTATCCTACCCTGCCTTTTTAAGGTCTTCAAAAGCCAAGTTAACAAACAGATCACAGACCATTTCGAATCCCACCGTACCTTCTCCGCTATGCAAGCTGATTTCAGAGCTGGTCATGGGTGCACCACAGCCACGCTCAAGGTCCTAAACGATATCATAACCAGCATCGACAAAAGACAATACTGTGCAGCTGTATTCATCGACCTGGCCAAGGCCTTGGTTCACGAACTACCTCTGGCAGTCTCTATGGGGGTACCACAGGGTTCAATTCTCAGGAAGACTCTCTTCTCTGTATACATCAATGATGTTGCTCTTGCTGCTGGTGAGTCTCTGATCCACCTCTACGCAGACGACACCATTCTGTATACTTCTAGCCCTTCTTTGGACACTGTTAACTAACCTCCAGACAAGCTTCAATGCCATACAACTCTCCTTCCGTGGCCTCCAACTGCTCTTAAACACACGTAAAACTAAATGCATGCTCTTCAACAGATCTCTGCCTGCACCTGCCCGCCCACCTAGCATCACTACTCTGGACGGTTCTGACTTAGAATATGTGGACAACTCCAAATACCTAGGTGTCTGGTGAGACTGTAAGCTCTCCTTCTAGACTCATATTAAACATCTCCAATCCAAAATTCAACCTAGAATTGGCTTCCTATATCGCAACAAAGCATCCTTCACTCAGGCTGCCAAACATACCCTTGTAAAACTGACTATCCTACCACTCCTCGACTTCGGCGATGTCTATTAGAAAATAGCTTGCAACACTACTTGGATTCAGCCCACTGGTCACCATAGCAGCACCCACCCACAGCACGCGCTCCAGCAGGTATATTTCACTGGTCACCCTCAAAGCCAATTCCTCCTTTCCTTCCAGTTCTCTGCTGCCAATGACAGGAACAAATTGCAAAAATCACTGAAGTTAGAGACTCATATCTCCCTCTCTAACTTTAAGCATCAGCTATCAGAGCAGCTTACAGATCATTGCACCTGTACATAGCTCATCTGTAAATAGCCCATCCAACTACCTCATCCCCATATTGTTTTGTTTTTTTCTCCTGTGCACCCCAGTATCTCTACTTGCATGTTCATCTTCTGCACATCTATCATTCCAGTGTTTATTTGCTAAATTGTAATTATTTCGCCACTATGGCCTATTTAATGCCTTACCTCCCTAATCTTGCTACATCTACACACACTGTATATAGACTTTTCTATTGTGTATGTTTGTTTACTCCATGTGTAACTCTGTGTTGTTTGTGTCGCACTGCTTTGCTTCATCTTGGTCAGGTCGCAGTTGTAAATGAGAACCTGTTCTCAACTGGCCTACCTGGTTAAATAAAAATAAACCACATATCTAGGATCAGATTACTCTACCCTTAATTCTAACCTTAACCACTATAGAGGTTATAAAATATTTGACCCTATATCAGGGTTTAGGTAGCCTGGTCCTAGACTGGTTTGTGCTTTTGCCTACTCCATTGTCATTGTCAAGCCAAACATATTTTTCATGACAATTCAATAAGGAATTGGCAAGAAAGCAGAAGCAGACTGGCACCCAAGTGAGTGTTTAGGGGCAATGTTACAATCTCTGTACTCACAAGAGAATGTGAAACACTATGGCTTTCCCTTCTAAGACAAGGTCTGTGTCGAAGCTCTTCAGGACATTAGCACCCCTACAAGACAACATAGTTTATTGTCCATTTACTGAGAAACAAAAATTTGACTTCTGCCCATCTCAAAACGTTGGCTGTTTTAATACTACATTGTATACTGTAGATGTGTATCATGCATAATGTTAGGACAAGAGTCAATCAAGATATATATACACAATCCACACTTGAACAAATAAGCTTTGTTCATGAGCTTTTCTCCAGTGTAGTACTTTTCTACATGTTCATTAGTACAATTCGCCTGCAAACATGCATCGACATTGAAAAACAATACATTTCTCACAACATAGAGGTTTGTTTACTTTGCTCTCCACATACTATAAGTGTACATGTAGTGCAAAACAAATCAAAGTGATCAAATAAAATACCTGGAGTCTGAGTCTCTAACAGCAGCCTTTTGGCAGCCAAATTACAGCCGACAACAAGCCTCTGCAGTTCATCCCAAAACTCATACCATTTCTTATAATAACAGTCTGTGAGTGACGATTTGTCTTATGTTACTATTGTGGACCATGAAAGCGGGTCAAATGTTAAAGTAGAATCAACAATGTGCTATCCACAAAGAAAATGTGGTGTTGTGTTTCACTATATTGGATCATTCCAATATAATGGTATCACTCCGGAGGAGGGATGGTGGCTCTTGCTGCCACAAACTGTAATTTACCTTACACAACTTGCCGAATAGCTTGATCTACAGTTGAAGTCGGAAGTATACATACACTTAGATTGGAGTCATTTAAACTCGTTTTTCAACCACTCCACAAATGTATTGTTAACAAACAACCGTTTTGGTAAGTCGGTTAGGACATCTACTTTGTGCATGACACAAGTAATTTTTCCAACAATTGTTTACAGACAGATTATTTCACTGTATCTGTCACGATTTACTAAGAGTGGTGGGTGGAATCAGGCGCAGAGAGCAGGTTTCAGTAATTTGTCAGTTTATTCTCCGGCGCACAAACAAGGGTCACGCCAACACACAAGGCAAATACAATTACCCAGCCCAAATACAGGACCAAAATAGTCCGGAGAATAAAACACACGAAAACCACCATATAACAGGATAACAAAAACAATCCCGCACAAAACAAGGGCGGGACAACCTACTATATATAAGGACGCTAATTAAACTAAAATACACACAGGTGAAACTAATAAGACAAAACCAACAGACAAACGAAAAAGGGATCGGTAGTGGCTAGTAGGACAGAGACGACGACCACCGAGCACCACCAGAACAGACAGGGGAGCCAACTTCGGCGGAAGTCGTGACAGTATCCCAATTCCAGTGGGTCAGCAGTTTACATACACTAAGTTGACTGTGCCTTTAAACAGCTTGGAAAATTCCAGAAAACGATGTCATGGTTCTAGAAGCTTCTGATAGGCTAATTAACATCATTGGAGTCAAATGGAGGTGTACCTGTGGATGCACTTCAGGGCCTACCTTCAAACTCAGTGCCTTTTTGCTTGACATCATGGGAAAATCAAAAGAAATCAGACAAGTTTTCAGAAAAAACATTGTAGACCTCCACAAGTCTGGTTCATACTTGGGAGCAATTTCCAAACGCCTGAAGATACCATATTCATCTGTACAATCAATAATAGTACACAAGTATAAACACCATGGGACCACGCAGCCGTCTTTCCGCTCAGGAAGGAGACGCGTTCTGTCTTCTAGAGATGAACTTACTCTGGTGCGAAAAGTGTAAATCAACCCCAGAATAACAAAGGACTTTGCGAAGATGCTGGAGGAAACGGGTACAAAAGTATCTATATCCACAGTAAAACAAGTCCTATGTTAACATAACCTGAAAGGCCACTCAGCAAGGAAGAAGCCACTGCTCCAAAACCACCATAAAAAGCCAGACTATGGTTTGCAACTGCACATGGGGACAAAGATCGTACTTTTTGGAGACAGGTCCTCTGGTCTGATGAAACAAAAATAGAACTGTTTGGCCATAATGACCGTTGTTATGTTTGGAGGAAAAAGGGGGCGCTTGCAAGCCGAAAAACACCATCCCAACCGTGAAGCACAGGGGTGGCAGCATCATGTTGTGAGGGTGTTTTGCTACAGGAGGGTGTGGTGCACTTCACAAAATAGATGGCATCATGAGGGTAGGAAATTATGAGGATATATTGAAGCAACATCTCAAGACATCAGTCAGGAAGTTAAAGCTTGGTCGAAAATGGGCCTTCCAAATGGACAATGACCCCAAGCATACTTCCAAAGTTGTGGCAAATGGCTGAAGGACAACAAAGTCAATGTATTGGAGTGGCCATCACAAAGCCCTGACTTCAACCCCATAGAAAAGTTGTGAGCAGACCTGAAAAAGCATGTGTGAGCAAGGAGGCCTACAAACATGACTCAGTTACACCAGCTCTGTCAGGGGAAATGGGCCAAAATTCACCCAAATTATTGTGGGAAGCTTGTGGAAGGCTACCTGAAATGTTTCACCCAAATTAAACCATTTGAAGGCAATGCTGCCAAATACTAATTGAGTGCATGTAAACTTCTGACCCACTGGGAATGTGATGAAAGAAATAAAATGAAAAAAATGAATACAGCTGAAATAAATAATTCTCTCTACTATTATTCTAACGTTTCACATTCTTAAAATAAAGTGGTGATCCCAACTCACCTAAGAGTGTGAATTTTTACTGGGATTAAATGTCAGGAACTGTGAAAAACTGAGTTTAACCTCTTGAAACTCCCCATCCCGGATCCGGGATCGTGACTAAAGCCTCAGGCTCATTAGCATAACGCAACGTTAACGATTTCTGAAAATCGCAAATAAAATTAAAATAATGCGTTTGCTCTCAAGCTTAGCCTTTTCTTAACAACACTGTCATCTCAGATTTTCAAAATATGCTTTTGAACCATAGAAATGGACTAATTTGTGTAAGAGTATGCAAAGCTAGCATAGCATTTTGTGTAGCATGTAGCACGCAACATTTTCACAAAAGCCAGATAACCAAATAAATAAAATCATTTACCTTTGAAGAGCTTCTGATGTTTTCAATGAGGAGGCTCTCAGTCACATACCAAATGCGCAGTGTTTCCTGAAAGCGTCTGTGTGTAGGAGAAATCGTTCCGTTTTCTACATTGCGCCTGGCTACTGAAACTAACCGAAAATGCAGTCACCTACAACGTAAAACTTTTTCCGGATTAACTACATAATATCGACCGAAACATGGCAAACGTTGTTTGGAATCAGTCCTCAAGGTGTTTTTTCACATATCTCTTCATTGACATGCAGTTCGTGGAAGCTTGCTTTCCTCTCTGTATTCCTTGGAAAAATACTGGCAGGTGACTTTTGCGCACCAATTTCGGCGCAGGACACCGGGCGGACACGTGGTAAATGTGGTCTCTTATGGTCAATCTTCCAATGATCTGCCTACAAATACGTCACAATGCTGCAGACACCTTGGGGAAACGACAGAGAGGGTTGATTCATTCCTCTTGCGTTCACAGCCAAATAAGGAGATCATGACAAACAGAGCCTCAAAAATCCTTGTCATTTCCTGGATGCCATCTCATCTTGGTTTTGCCTGAAGCTCACGTTAAAGGGCACGCACAGAGAAGATCTTTGTATTTCTGGACACGTCAGAGTGTTTTCTTTCGAACAGTAGCAATTATATGCATAGTCGAGCATCTTTTTGTGACAAAATATCTTGTTTAAAACGGGAACGTTTTTCATCCAAAAATGAAATTGCGCCCCTAGAGTTCCAAGAAGTTAAATGTATTTGGCTAAGGTGTATGTAAACTTCCGACTTCAACTGTACGTGGTTCTGCTGTGATTTGCTTTAACATGCTGTTCTCTGCTAATTTCTTATGGTTCTTACCCCTCAAGAGTGCAAGAGTACCGTGATGGGCTTTCCACTACATAGAGATATTAACATTGGAGTTCTTTAAACTTCTTAAGGCTAGGGGGCACTATTTTCACATCCGGATGAAAAGCGTGCCCAAAGTAAACTACCTGCTACCTGCATATTATTAGTAGATGTGGGTAGAAAGCACTGTCAAGTTTCTAAAACTGTTTGAATGATGTCTGTGAGTATAACAGAACTTATTTAGCAGGCGAAACCCCGAGGACAAACCATCCAGAGGGGAAAAAAAGGTCACTCTTTTCAATGGTTTTTCTATAGGGATATAGATTTCTAAGGCAGTTGCTTGCAGTTCCTATCGCTTCCACTGGATGTCACCAGTCTTTAGAAATTGGTTGATGTTTGAAGTAGGGCAGTTCAGAACGAGGGTCGAGTGAAGTGTATTGTTTGTTAGATGCACATGACCTGAAAGCTCAACTCCACTTTGTTTTTATCCGCTGTTGAACGCAGTTTATCCTGTCTTAAATTTTATTGATTATTTACGTAAAAAAATACGTATTTGGAAAGTTGTTTGAAATGTCTGGATCAAGTTTACAGGTAACTTACTTTGTAGTCATGTTGCGCGAGTTGGAACCGGTGTATTTTCAGAATCAAATGTGCCAAATAAATTGACATTTTGGGGAAATAATGTCAGAATCAATCGAGCAAAAGGACCATTTGTGATGTTTAATGGACT
This sequence comes from Oncorhynchus masou masou, assembly GCF_036934945.1. NCBI lineage: Eukaryota > Metazoa > Chordata > Actinopteri > Salmoniformes > Salmonidae > Oncorhynchus > Oncorhynchus masou. The sequence continues at coordinate 45,747,195 of NC_088243.1, forward strand.
TATTGGAGTGCATTATATGTGAATTATATGTTATTTCTGACTTTTGTGTTGTGCCTGGCAGGTTGAATTATGATTTACGTCTATGTTTGATGGGGTGCTGTCCTCAGATGATAGCATGGTATGCTTTAGCCGTAAAGCCTTTTTGAAATCTGACACTGTGGCTTGATTAACAAGAAGTTCATCTTTAACCCAGTGCATAACACTTGTATGATTTATGAATTATTATTATTATGAGTATTTCTGTTTTTGAATTTGGCGCGCTGCTATTTCATTTGGTGTTGTCCAAATAACGCGTGAAGGGATCACTAAGAAATTAACGGAGTTACTCCATCATATGGTGCCGTTTTTACTGCTTGGATATAAAACCGGCTTGGTAATATTGCAATTGGCTTAAACTAAAACAAAAAAACAAATAAATCAAATCCATTACCTGGTTGCTGTTTTTTTGTCTGCCTGCTTTTCCCATACGGATTTTCCCCGTTTTTTTTGCAGAGGTACGGGGTAATTTATCCCTCACCGGATTCCTATTCCTCCAAGAGGGTCACAAAATAAGCTCTCCCAGGGCGACGGACACCTGCTTTGTGGCCTTGTTGGCTTTGCTGAGCTTATGGCTTCCCTTTGTGACAGGTGAGATGGTGGCATCCCCCCTGGGGATCCCCATACCTCATGTATACACTGCCTGGGTTTTAGAAATGCGGAGACGGCAGTGGAGCGCCGTACTGGATGCCTGTTTTGTGTGGTGTTCTCAGAACGCCTGCGCCTGTCATGATTGGAGGCCATGCGCGAGTTGGTCAGCCAGGATCGGGCTCATGCTGGGGACGAGCTCCCTCCCTCAGGAGTGGTGCGCCAGCGAGCTGTTAGTCCCTCTACTGGCACCAGTACCCCTCCCAGGAAGTGTGGCCGGAGCCACCGCAAGAAGAGCCAATCTTCTGCCAGTCCTGGATGGGGGCAGGAGTCGGACCGCTGGGACCACCTTGAAAGGAGTGCCCATGCCCTGTGTCAGGAGGTTGATAGCTTCAATGGCAACAACAGCTGTTCCATGTTGGCCAGTGATCGGCTGTTCCTGGGGGGCGATGCTGGCACTGTTCACCACCGTGAGCGGGGCCACCAGGCTGACAGGCCATCAGAAGCCGGCAGCGGGGCACTATCGCCCCTAGCGGCTCGAGTATCATTAACTCGGGTATCGACTACACTGGACATAAAACTTGATTACTCTCCATCTGTCCCCATCTCTGCTGAGTTCTGCGATGCCTTGCAGGAAAGCTGGGCCTCTGCCAGGGGGCGCTTCTGACTCACAGCAGAGACTGGAGTTATGTTGCGGGCAAAGAGTCACTTGGCCTCTGGGAGTACCCGACAATGGACACCATGATAGTTGTCATGTTCCTCCCGAACCGGGAGATTATAGGGCGCAAACTGCGACTGAAGCCGGGACCCCCCGAGTCTTTGATGGAGACTTGAAAGCCACATATGGGTCCCTCCGCTCTCTGCTGCAGGCTTACCTGCAGACTCTGTTGTCCCGGCTGCAGGAGGGCACAGAGGATCTCCTCCGGGAAGCGATGGAGGTGTCTCGCCTGCTTTCCCTGCTCCAGAGAGATGTGGCCCGCGCCAATGGACGGGCCATGGTTACCGCCCAGCACCATCTCTGGTTGGCCCAGACCCATCTGCTCTCCAAATCACATTTATCCCCCACCATCACCCCAGGGCTGACGTTTGGCCAAGGGGTTGATGACATTCTGGAGCGGACCGATAAGATTTGTAAAGACCAGGAGACCCTGAGACGGTTCATGCCGCCTTCTCAGGCCCCGGGTACCTCCGATTCGCTTTCGAAGGGACGGCTTACAAATTCATGTTTCTTCCCTTCGGCCTCTCCTTGGCACCTCACACTTTCACAAAGTGCATGGATGCTGTCCTGGCACCTCTCAGGTCCCGAAGATTGTTGATCCTCAATTACCTGAACATCAAGCATCAAGCATCAAACATCAAGAAGAGTTGTCTGATGCCCACTGGTGGGAGGAGCATGCCTTCCCACCAGAAGGGTTCAGGCGATCTTATCTTGCCTCGTCCACTTTCGACAGGGGCAGGTGGTATCCGCCCTGACCTGCCAACGAATGTTGGGCTTGCCGACGGCGGCCTCGTTGCTGAATCCCCTGGGCCTGCTCCATCTCCGGCCTCTTCAACAGTGGTTCAAATCCCACTGGCTGCACTCGAAGCGCCACCATGACAGCCAGCTACAGGTGACGGCACAGTGCCTCAGGGCATTATTGAGGTGGCGCTGACGCTCCTTTCTTGCAGGTGGGGTGGAGATGCGCCACATCCTCAGCAGGTAGCTGGTCAGCACAGATGCTTCCCAGATCGGCTGGGGGGGGTGTGGCCAAGGGCACATCGGCCAGCGGCTGTTGGCTACCCACTTGGAGTGGCAGACACATCAATGCACTTGAGCTCCAAACTGTACTGCTGGCCCTGCTGTCTTTCCTTCCACATCTGAAGGGAAGACATGTCCTGGTGAGAACGTACAACACCACAGTGGTGGCTTACATCAACCATCAGGGTGGACTGAGGTCCCACCGTCTCCATATTATGGCACAGGAGCTCCTTCTCTGGGCCCAGGGATGTCTAGGATCTCTACACACAGTGCAGTGCACGTACCTGGCATCCTGAATGTGACAGCGGATAGATATGCTCTCGGGGGAGGGCCCGCCACCTTGGGACTGGAGACTACATCCCCAGGTGGTACAGCACCTGTGGGACAAGTTCAGGAGGGCACAGGTGGACCTGTTTGCCTCCCTTGGCAATGCACACTGCCCCCTGTAGTACTCCATGTCGGAGCCAACAGGGCTTCTGGGCTTGGATGCACTGGCTCACAATTGGCCAGGGCTGGAGCTTCACACATTCTGCCCTTTTCCCCTGATCCAGGCTGTGCTGGACAGGACCAGGATGGCGGAGTGTGTGAAGCCATACTGGCCCAGACCTGTCCCTGTTGTCTGGGACACCTTGGTATCTGTCCCTGAGACCCGACCTGCTGTCTTAGGCCGGGGGAACTCTGTGGCATCTGAGACCGCACCGCCTCAGTCTGTGGGCTTGGCCGCTGAACGGCACCAATGGTCCATGTTAGGACCACAGGCGGGCGTAATGAACACCATGCAGAGCGCAAGGGAACCAGCTACAACATACCATTTTTTTTGTTTTTTTTTACCTTTATTTAACTAGGCAAGTCAGTTAAGAATAAATTCTTATTTTCAATGACGGCCTAGGAACAGTGGGTTAACTGCCTGTTCAGGGGCAGAACGACAGATTTGTACCTTGTCAGCTCGGGGGTTTGAACTTGCAACCTTCCGATTACTAGTCCAATGCTCTAACCCCTAGGCTACCCTGCCGCCCCACTTACATGTCTCCATATTGATGTTGGTTTTAAGTTTTCACTGACTTTTCTCTGCAAGTGTATTGAATTATGGGATGTTTCAGGCCCCGGAGTGAACAGAATTGTACACAAAATGAGAATTGATAAAATAATTAGGCCTGAGGGGCTTACACAGAACCCAAACCTGCTGCGTGCATGCGCCATCGTGCATACATTTATTTTGTCCCCCTACACCAAACGCAGTCCCGCCATGCAGGTTAAAATACCAAAACAAACTCTGAACCAATGACATTAATTTCGGGACAGGTTGAAAAGCATTAAATAGCTAATTTGTCCTATTTAGCTAGCTTGCAGTTGCTAGCTAATTTGTCCTGGGATATAAACATTGAGGTGTTATTTTACCTGAATTGCACAAGGTCCTCTACTCCGACAATTAATCCACACATAAAACTGTCAACCGAATTGTTTCTAGTCATCTCTCCTCTTTCCAAGCTTTTTCATCTTTGAACGTATATGGTGATTGGCATCTACACTTTCATAATATAAACACAATGACCAGCAACACAGTCCGTTTTTCAATCGCCCACGTGGGTATAACCAATGAGGAGATGGCACGTGGGTACCTGCTTCAATAAACCAATGAGGAGATGGGAGAGGCAGGACTTGCAGCACGATCTGCTTCAGAAATAGAAAGGACTTCCATTTTATCCTTTGACAACGCAGGCGTGCGCAATAATTGAATAACAGAGATTTCTAAATGTATTTTGCAGTCAGGGTATTAAGTTGCCAACTTCCCTTGCTTGGCTAATTGTTTGAAACGCAGCCACGGTCCCGTGGATGAAGGCCCGAGCCTAACATATAGCTCAAGCAACTGACACAATCTTGTAGCAATAACTTGAATATTTTTGACATAATTCAAAGTAATTTGTTATTGCTAACATTGCTAACTAACCAGGCAAGGGACATTTAAATGCAATGCCTTGATAAGGGCAATCTAGTAAATTGGAGAAAGATGAAATATAACTAGCTATTCGACAACTTACACTACCTGGTAACGAGCTGTATTTTTAATTGTTTTTGGTGATTGTGTAGATAAACTACCCACATGAGAGAGGGATGCAATTTTTGTGTTGCTGTTTATCTCCATGAGTCCCATTAACTATTCAATCAGAGGGATGGATTTTGAAATTGAAAAATAAGAGGGCTGCACCTTCAGAACTGGCATCATTGCAAACCAATTAAAAAAGAAAGATTCTGGAGGCTGGGCACCACACTGACCAATGATGAAGTAGTGGGTGGAGAGAGAATTATAGAAGGGGTTCTCGGCTGAAATTGGACACCATTTTGGTTCTAGGTGAAGCATTTCAACGCAGAATGTGATCAAAAGGGAGCCAAGATGGCGTTGGAAGGGAGCCAGTGCACGGTTATTTGGTCAAGAGGCGGCCCCTAAACTGCAACGTCGCTTGGTCGTCACTAGTTACCACAGCCACCAAGTCTTAAACCCAGCCCATTTATCCAATTTATCTTCCTAAAATTTTTATTTTAAACCTGACCTTAAACATAACCTTAACGACATTGCTAACACTATGCCTAAACCTAACCGTGTCATTTTGTTTTAATGAATTTTGACGATATTGCCAATTTTGACTTTGTGGGTGGGGTAACTAGTGACAACCGCTACTCTCAGCTGCACGCTCCCTGCATCACGCCCCTTTTTTCCCTCTTAGTTAGTTAGTTTTTTTGCACGGGGGAGCTGCTGTGCCGAGATTGGGGATGTCCCCTGTAGTGTTTTCTTGTTTGTCTTCTGTTTTATACCTAGCTGTAAAGTCATCCATGGTAGAAATTCGCTAACCATTCGTTTTAGATTAGGGCAGTTGATTTTATGCGCTCGAGCTATTGTTTTTCAGTGGACGTTTATGTTGTTGTTTTTTACATCAAAAGTTTGACCTTTTTATTATTTTAGAATTAAACATTAGATATGCTTATTTAAGTCGTCGATGTTAGATGTATATGTTCGCTATGTTGTTGACAGATAACCAGGTCAGCCTCAGTGATTTCACGTCTGTAACGGACTCAAGTGATGAACCGATTCGAGCTGCGGTTCCTCCGTCTGTGGAGCTCGGACTCACCATTGTGTATACCATCCTATATTCCCTGCTTTTTGTGTTTGTTTACTTGCAACTTTGGCTCATTTTGCGTTATGGACACAAGCGCTTCAGCTACCAGAGTGTCTTTCTTTTTCTCTGTTTGCTGTGGTCAGCGCTAAGGACTACATTATTTTCATTCTACTTCAAGAACGTTGTCCAAGCGAACCAGTTGCAGCATTTCCCTTACTGGCTTTTGTACTGTTTTCCAGTATGCCTCCAATTTTTCACTCTGTGTCTGCTCAATCTTTATTTTGCACAGGTAAGTAAGTGCATGTTCTATATTGATACATGTGATTTCAAAGTTGCGAAGACATGATTTTCATGTTGCCTGTCACACAATGACACGTCTGTCAAAAGTAATCAAAAGTAAATCAACTAAACGTGATTATAATTTTTGGGGGACATGTCGTTTCATGCTTTATTTATGAGTGAAGATGATGTCTGTTGAAAGTATGCATATAATGGCAATTAATCCATTAGCCTTGGATTTTGCAGACATGTCTTGTTGTGCCTTAACTTTTAAAGAGACCTATATTGACATATTGATTCAGTGATCTAGAAATGCTGAGATTAATAGCTTTGACAAACAACTCCTTCTATTGTCCTGATAATGTCACTTTATCACAAATCCCGTCCTGGCTGTTTTCTTATATTTCTGCAAAAGTGAACAACAATGTCTTCCAGCCCAGTCAGTGCTGTTGATGACAACAGCAAATGGCCAGTATCTGACCTTCTCTTGAGACGATCATGTATATTTCTGGGGCAAGAACAGAAGCTCACAGCTGGGGGTGACAGTCACTAGCACCCCCAAGACCCACTGTGCTCTCAGCCTCTCACAACCTGATTAGCTCTCCTGGGACCCCATTAGGTACATTATTGCCTCACACTTCTTAACCTTCTCTGGGACATTTGTCAATAAAAACACCAGATTTCATACATAGTATGGCCCCCCTGTAATAATTTACAGAGATTTCACAATGTCACGTGAGTCTTAAGTGAAAAGTGTGTGTTAATCAGGTATATGTTTGCTTTATCCAAATGAAGTCTTCATCAGATTTCAAATCTAGACCAGGTAGGCTAGCCCAGGGTTTTCCCAAACGTTTTCATTCGGGGCCCCCCTTTGCGAGCTTACGCCACGTCTATTTCTATGAGCAACACTGCACAACAAGCACTGTTCATGAAGCAAACTGTTTGCTGTTAACTGTAATTTTGCAGGTTTAATGCTTATTTCCAGCAATTCTATAATTTATTTCATGGGTGCAAAGAAAATGTAGCAGTTTTAAAGCAAACTTTCTTGTGGTGCTATACATTTTGCAATGTCTAGTGTATATTCATGTGATATTTGAGTGACAAAAAATGTAAACAATATCTATGGGCTAAAAAACCTAAATAAAAAAAACGTTAGCTGACATGGGCTAGTTGATCTGGACATTTCTGAAAAGTTTTCAATAGCTCTCTAAGGTATGCAATGACTAACATCACAAGAGCAACTGATGATGTACTTCCCAATTTCAAAATTGCACTTGTGCATTCTACTATTAGAACTTTCAAGAGTAAGTTTAAAGCTGGACTGAGTATGTAGTATGCATACTACATACTTAAACTACATACTAGTTACTCATCGTCGCATACTGATTAGAAGGTACTGTTTTGTAAAAGGTATGCCACGGTCGCAACACAGTAGCTGAGTATGTGGTGTGGGGCCGAGTGCGGGTGGACTTTTCGAAATTCAACAGACATGCATCGCATTAACCAGCCTGATAATAGCTCATTTCCAATATGATGAATTTCTTTAAACTGAATAGAATAGGAATAGAGTTGTAGGCCGACTCAGGCTGCCTTTAACCTCTAGGGTATGTGGGACGCTACCTGGACAACATTTAGTGAGATTGCAGGGCGCCAAATTCAAATACAGAAATACTCATTATAAAAATTCAGGAAAGATGCAACTAATTTACATAGGTTTAAAGATGAACTTCTTGTGAATCCAACCACGGTGTCAGATTTCAAAAATGCTTTACCGCGAAAGCATACCTTACAATTGTTTGAGAACATAGCCCAGCAGACAAATCAATACAAACAGTAACCAGCCAGAAATAGAGATCAAATTAATCACTTACCTTTGATGATCTTCATATGTTTGCACTCAGAAGACGTTCAATAAATGTTCCTTTTGATCAATAAAGTCTCTTTATATCCGAAAACCTCAGTTTTGTTTGCGCGTTTTCTTCAGTAATCCACAGGCTTAAACGCAGTCACATCAGGCAGACAAAAAAAAATCTAAATTGTATCTGTAAAGTTCATAGAAACATGTCAAACAATTTGTTTATATTCAATCCTCAGGTTGTTTTAGCCTAAATATTTGATAATATTTCAACCGGACAATAACGTTGTCAATATAAAAGGTCAACAAGAAAGGCACTCTCTCAGTCGCGCACATGAAAAGCTCTGTGACACGGCAGGGTCCACTCATTCAGACTGCTCTTACTCCTTCATTTTTCAGAACACAAGCTTGAAACAATGTCTAAAGACTGTTGTTAACCTGTTGCGTCGCGCAATCCCGGATCCGGGATTCTATTTATAGCCTCAAGCTCATTAGCATAACGCAACGTTAACTATTCATGAAAATCGCAAATGAAATGAAATAAATATATTTGCTCTCAAGCTTAGACTTTTGTTAACAACACTGTCATCTCAGATTTTCAAAATATGCTTTTCAACCATAGCTAAACAAGCATTTGTGTAAGAGTATTGATTGCTAACATAGCTATAAGCCTAGAATTCAGCCAGCAACATTTTCACAAAAACAAGAAAATCATTCAAATAAAATCATTTACCTTTGAAGAACTTCAGATGTTTTCAATGAGGAGAATCTCAGTTAGATAGCAAATGTTCAGTTTTTCAAAAAAATATTATTTGTGTAGGACAAATCGCTCCGTTTTGTTCACGTTTGGCTATGAAAAAAACCTGTATACAGTTATAGCCTCAAGCTCATTAGCATAATGTAAAGTTAACGATTTCTGAAAATCGCAAATAAAATGAAAATAATGCGCCTGCTCTCAAGCTTAGCATTTTCTTAACAACACTGTCATCTCAGATTTTCAAAATATGCTTTTGAACCATAGCAATTCACTAATTTGTGTAAGAGTATGCTAAGCTAGCTTAGCATTTTGAGTAGCATTTAGCACGCAACATTTTCACAAAAACCAGATAACCAAATAAATAAAATCATTTACCTTTGAAGAGCTTTGGATGTTTTCAATAAGGAGACTCTCAGTTACATAGCAAATGTTCAGTTTTTCCTGAAAGAATCTTTGTGTAGGAGAAATCGCTCCGTTTTGTACATCACATTTGGCTACCGAAACGAACCAAAAATTCAGTCACCAACAACGTCAAACTTTTTCCGAATTAACTCCATAATATCGACCGAAACATGGCAAACGTTGTTTAGAATCAATCCTCAAGGTGTTTTTTCACATATCTCTTCATTGATATATCGTTCGTGGAAGCCTGCTTTCTTCTCTGAATTCCATGGAAAAATACTTGCAGCTGAGGTTTGCGCACCAATTTCGGCGCAGGACACCGGGCGGACACCTGGTAAATGCGGTCTCTTATGGTCAATCTTCCAATGATATGCCTACAAATACATCACAATGCTGCAGACACCTTGGAGAAACGACAGAAAGGGCAGGCTCATTCCTCTCGCATTCACAGCCATATAAGGAGACAATGGAAAACAGAGCCTCAAAAAAAATCCTGCACATTTCCTGGATGCCGTCTCATCTTGGTTTTGCCTGAAGCTCACGTTCTAGGGCACGCACAGAAAATATCTTGGTAGTTCTGGACACGTCAGAGTGTTTTCTTTCGAAAGCTATCAATTATATGCATAGTCGAGCATCTTTTTGCGACAAAATATCTTGTTTAAAACGGGAACGTTTTTCATCCAAAAATGAAATAGCGCCCCCATAGCATCAAGAGGTTAAGCTGTTATGTTATCCAGAGCTTTGGTGACTGCAACTGTGCTGTTCGTAAATTCAGAGCATTTGGCTCTCAGAGCGTTCAGAGAGCACACTGGATGCTCTGGCCGAGGAGTAGGGTTGATCCGAACGTTCTGACCTCACAGCTTGGGTGCTTGATTACAGTTAACTGGCTCACTTTGGCTAGCTTGCAAGCTACTTCCAGACACATAATAAGTATTGTGTGTTGAGCATTCATAAATGAATCAGTTATTCTGCGCTCTGGCACACTCAGACGAGTGTCTTTTGTTAAGACCGGTAGCTAGCTAGCTAACAGTACACTTTAAATGAAAATGAAAAGACGATGTCAACATTAGAAACGTGTAATGTCTGAAAATGTATCTAACTAGACTATCTTACCATTGGTCTGAAATCGGAGTAGATAGCCAAAGTGAATTTACCAGCTAGTACGTCAATCAACAGTTGTTGCAGTGACATTCTATTGAAATGGATACTTGCATAGTGGAGTCTTTTGTTAAGACATGTAGCTAGCTTAACAATGAACCATAATCCCAACTCATCACGTTACTACCCTGCATGAATCTGCAGGTAGCTAACCAACCAGGTTAAATGTTAGCTAGCTAACATTAGGCTATAACTAGTCAAGCAAATGGCTCTGAGAAATTAATAATACGATCATACACGTAACGTTAGCTAGCGAGTCAGTTAGCTAACTTCACACTTGAAAATAAAACCACTTTCTGTTAAAATTAGAAATGTCTAATATCTGAAAGTCTAGCTAGACTATCTTACCCGTATACATCATGGATGGACGCGCCTCCTGTCGGATCCATAGTTGCACTTAGCTTGAAGATGTTATCCGGAGACGGGTGTTTTCTCCATCTCCTTAGCTATCATACTCGAATTCCACTGATTTCAAAACTCGGTCCTCCAGGAAGTGGAGAGCATACACGTAATGTTAGCCAGCGAGCCATCCAGCTAATGTTAGCTAGCTAACAGTACACTTTAACTTGACATTAGGCTTATTCAGTTTTACTACAGAATATTTTTTTAAAGCCGCGTTAGACAGGATTACCTAGACATACTGACCATCTTAAATAGACAGAAGCGTGCTGTATGGCAGACCAATCCAAACTCATCTCTCGGCATGTCCAGCCCATCCATTATCTCAGCCAATCCTGGCTGGCGGGAAGGTTGCTGACTTTTTCTGTGGCTTAACCAACTAGGCTCGTAATTTAACAATTTACAGATGGCATACAAGTTTGTTATTAAGGCACATGACAATTCCCGTGTTCGAAAAGACATTTCTGCCAAAAAACACATTTTGATGAAAAAAAAGTTTACTTTCAAATGGCTCTCCTGTGAAGTAGTGACCCTCAACATACTCCTAGTTTCCTGAAACGGGTCACATTTGCTTTAAAATGGCAAAAAATGTCTCTCAGCTTTTTAGAATTGTATGAAATTGGCTTAAAAATGCTAACATTTCTTTACACCGCCTCCAATTTGGCTCACAATTTGGCTCACCGTTAGTGCTTATTGCCACTCCCCCAGCCACACGCAGTGTAGCCTAGTGGTTAGAGCATTGGACAAAAAAAAAAAAAAACACCCACCACCTAAGCCCTTTTTTTCATTAGAATAAACCCTGGTACTAACAGAAAAAAAAACAATAGAAAAAAATAATATTAAATTAAACAAAAATGTACCTTTACAGCATCGTAATATAAGTCTGTCTTCAACAAGGATATAAAAAGAGTGAAGACTGAATCTGCAAGCCTGCTCTCCTCTGGTCGTCAGTGCCCTGACAAAGGATCGCAGACTGCGTCCTTTTTTTAAAAGAACTGAGATATAGGAAGGGGCTAAACTGAGCCTAGCCTTAAACATGATTAATACAAATATAAAATCTATTCTAAAGGTGACTGGTAGCCAGTGTAGAGAGGCTAAAATCATGCCATGTACACTGAGTGGACAAAGCATTAAGAACACAATCCTAATATTCAGTTGCACCACCTCTTTTGCCCTCAGAACAGCCTCAATAAATTTGGGGCATGGACTCTATGGGGTGTTGAAAGCGTTCCACAAGGATACTGGCCCATGTTGACCCCAATGTTTCCCACAGTTGAAAAGTTGGCTGGATGTCCATTGGGTGGTGGACCATTCTTGATACACACGGGAAGATGTTGAGCGTGGAAAAACTCAGCAGTGTTGCAGTTCTTGACACAAACCGGTGCGCCTGGCACATACTACCATAGCCCGTTCAAAGGTTCTTAAATCTTTGTCTTGTCTATTCACCCTCCGAATGACACACATACACAATACATGTCTCAATTGTCTCAAGGCTTAACATTTATTCTTTAACCAGTCTCCTCCCCTTCATTTACAATGATTGAAGTGGATTTAACTAGTGACATCAATAAGGACCTGGATTCCCGTGGTCAGTCTACGTCATGGAAAGAGTAGGTGTTCTTAATGTTTTGTATAGTCTATAATTATGTATAGGCAAATCCCATTGAAAATAGTAGATTGCAGGGTTGGCTTTAGATTCTGCAATCACAAAAATCTCCTCACAATCACGAGACTATTCCCCTGGTTCCCACAGCCAAAACCTAGGTTGTCTAAAGCGACTCTCTCACAACTGAAAATACTTTGATGCTCGGTTCCCATTAAATTTTCTTCTCAATGTAGGCCACAGCAGTCCCTCTCACACTCCCTCTCGCTCGTCTTTGTTCCACTGTGCACTAGCTCACTAGCTCACTGCGCACAGCAACACCAGCATCCCTCAAAACATTAGGACAATCCCTACTGTGTCCCAGAGCTGGCAGTACTGGCAGCCTCTGTGTGGCATAGGCCAAAGTCCATTGCAGCTGTCCTGTCCAGGCTGACTTTGTCAGTGTTTATTTGTTTCGCTTGGAGAGGAGCAAAGAGAGGGGTGTGTGAGTCTCAGCAAAGCGAAGCGGAACTTGCACACTGATTCTGCCAGGGTTGTGCCGAGGTGACATTTAAACGCGGTAGCCAATCAGACGGAGCTGCAGGAGCATTACATCACCCTTTCTCAGTCCTTTACTAGGCCTATTCCAGGCACAACCAAAGGGGATTGCATTATAAGAGAGAAGTAAAGCGCTCTCGCCCTCTGCCTCACATATATAGAGTGAATCATCTGAAGTTTCTCAAATGTATTGGCAAAATACAGAGCCTTTCTTGTAAAGATGGATAAGGATGTTCATAGTGGATTGGGTGGTTGTTGTGTGAGTGAGGCGTTAGTTCTCACTTGGAAGCTTTGCGTTGCAATTGGCAATGACCTCATAGAGGGATGCGCCAATTATTCATGATCTGTTCAAAGGATGTTCATTGTGAGTTGGTACCTGTTGCACTTTGCAGGTCACACATGCCCAACTTAGTCGATGATTTGTGTTTGTCCATATGATGACAGTTCTTCGAATTGAAATATTTGTAACATGATAATATACATAATTGTGGTAATCCAGCCCAGTTGATGATTGGTTAATTTCTGTTATTTTTTATAACAAACATTACATTCCATCAATGGCAAACTAGGGCTGGAGTCCCTTCCATAAGGGGTGTGTGTGTGTGTGTGGCATTGCGTTCATACTCGTGCGCGTACCTGCACAGCCCCACACTTCCACAGAAAGTCAGGTTTCAAGGCCTACCTGTCCTCCTTTCTAACAACACAGCCATGCATGAGGTGTTATGTGCTTTTATGTTCCCCTTGTAAAAGTCTCTACCTCCCTCTCTCCTCCTCCACCCCTACCTAATCCCAGGAGATAGGGGGCAAAGTGATGACCAATATATTTTTCAAATTACATTTTCAGCAGCTCTCATGGCTGTTTGGAAATGCATTATCGCTCACTGTGCCTTAAAACCTCTTGGTGTTAGGGGGCAGTATTTTCATTTTTGGAGAAAAAAAAGTTCCCGTTTTAAACATTATATTTTTCCAGGAAAAGATGCTAGAATATGTATATAATTGACAGCTTTGGATAGAAAACACTTTAATGTTTCCAAAACTGTAAAGATATTGTCTGTGAGTATAACAGAACGGATGTTGCAGGCGAAAGCCTTAGAAAAATCCAATCTGGAAGTGCCCCAGGTTTTGAAAGTGCTGCGTTCCAATGACTCCCTATTCAGCTGTGAATGTACCATCAACGAGCTTACGCTTTCTATGTATTCCCCAAGGTGTCTACAGCATTGTGTTGTAGTTTTACGCATTTCTGTTGAAGAATAGCCATAGGCGGCCACATTGCGTAGATGGTCACATGGTGGCTCCGAGAGAGATTCTCGAGTAAAATACAGAGGTAGCCATTACTCCAATCGGTCCTAGTGAAAAATGAATTGTCCAGACGGATATATTATCGAATAGATATTAGAAAAACACCTCGAGGATGCATTCTAAACAACGTTTGCCATGTTTCTGTCGATATTATGGAGCTAATTTGGAATATTTTTCGGCGTTGTGGTGACCGCAATTTCCGGGCGATTTCTCAGCCAAATGTGAAGAACAAACGGAGCTATTTCGCCTACAAAAATAATATTTTGGGAAAAAATGAACTTTGGCTGTCTACCTGGGAGTCTCGTGAGTGAAAACATCTGAAGTTCATCAAAGGTAAACGATTTAATTTGATGCTTTTCTGATTTCCGTGACAAGGTTGCCTGCTGCTAGCAAGGCATAATGCTATGATAAACTTACACAAATGCTTGTCTAGCGTTGGCTGTAAAGCATATTTTGAAAATCTGAGACGACAGGGTGATTAACAAAAGGCTAAGCTGTGTTCCAATATATTTCACGTGTGATTTTCATGAATAGGAATATTTTCTATGAAGATTTATGTCCGTTGTGTTATGCTAATTAGTGTCAGATGATAACGGTCCCGTCCACGGGATGGGGTGTCACTACAGGTTAAATACCAACGGTTTGCATTTAACAGCCATTCCACAATGCATGTGATCTGTGCAAGTTGTCGTCAGGCCTGATGCATGCATTACCGGAGCCCTGTTGGCTGCTCTGTGCTATTACAGTTCAGCTGACATGTGGCTTACGAAACGGTGAAGAGGAGCATAGAGAAAGCTACATTTATCTCTTTCCCTCTCTTTCAATGTTATAAAAGGGCAGGTAGAGAAAGAAAGAGGGGGAGAGAGAGAGAGCGAAATGGTACCTGCTTGACGACCGACTCGTTGTCATCAGAATGCATGTCATTCTCAACCCGAACGGAGAAATATTGATTCAGATGCTAAAAATCAGCTTTACAACTCTCAGGGGATTCACTCTTCTTCAAACACCTGAGAATAAACAAGTGTCAACATGATAGCTGATGTCTCCTTGCAATATAATGAGTTCCGACTGTGCATATCCATGATCTGAGATTTTGGGATTTCAGGAAAGACTGAGATGTAATATGTTGACTCCGTCTGCTCAGGCAGATTCGGCATGCAAGTCCTGACCATATTGATGATCTGAGAGCAGAAGATTGAAGAACTTCAAGATTCAAGGAGAATACCCAAACTCCAAAACAAACCAGTGGTGTCATGAAGATTTTGTTTCACCACCGTTTACTCTGGATCGGTGTTGAAAGTGGTTTTGTGAAATGCCGTGTAACCAACTAGGCCAGAGTTGGCACCATGGCACAGTATTAGCAGCCATAGCCCTCTGCCTTCTACAGACGTGGCTGTAGGATATGCTCAGGGGTGAAGGTTCCCCTAGGTCTAGGATCAATGATCAGCTTCCTTAACCTTAACTGGAGAAAACACAAAACTGACCTAAGATGAGTGTCTTGGGGCAACTTCACTCTACACACACACAGTGGAAGTGGGTAGCCAGGCCAGTCCAACAGAGCTCTGATACACCAATATTGTTTGTTTCATTCGGAACACAAGGATTCAAGAATGTTGTTTGTTTCTCCTCCTGGAATTGCTAGATGTGGTCATCAATGAAATGTTATGTCACATGCTTTGTAAACAACAGGTGAAATGCTACTTACGAGCCCTTCCCAACAATGCAGAGAGAAAAAAAAATAGAGAAGTAATAAAAAAGTAAAACATGTAATAATAATGTGTAGGGGTACGAGGTAATTGAGGTTGATATGTACAGTGCATTCGGAAAGTATTCAGACCCCTTTTTCCACATTTTGTTATGTTACAGCCTTATTTTAAAATGGATTTAATTTTTAAAAATCCTCAATCTACACACAATACCCCTAATGACACAGCGAAAACAGGGTTTTAGAGATTTTTGCAAATTGATATTAAATAAATAAACAAATACCTTATTTACATAAGTATTCAGACCCTTTGCTATGAGACTCGAAATTGAGCTCAGGTGCATCCTGTTTCTATTCATCATCCTTGATACATTTCTACAACTTGACTGGAGTCCACCTGTGGTAAATTCAATTGGCTGAACTTGACTTGGAAAGGCACACACCTGAGCAAAAACCAAGCCATTAGGTCGAAGGAATTGTCTGTAGAGCTCTGAGACAGGATTGTGTCGAGGCACAGATCTGGGGAAAGGTATCAACAATTTCTGCAGCATTGAAGGTCCCCAAGAACTCAGTAGCATTAATCATTCTTAAATGGAAGAAGTTTACAACCACCAAGACTTCCTAGAGCTGGCCGGCCTGCCAGACTGAGCAATCGGGGCAGAAGGGCCTTGGTCAGGGAGGTGACCTAGAACCCTATGGTCACTCTGACAGAGCTCCAGAGATCCTCTGTGGAGATGGGAGAAACTTCCAGAAGGACAACAATCTCTGCAGCACACCACCAATCAAGCCTTTATGGTAGAGTGGCCAGACAGATGACTCTCCTCAGTAAAAGGCACATGACAGCCCGCTTGGAGTTTGCCAAAAGTCACCTGAAGGACTCTCAGACCTTGAGAAACAAGATTATCTTGACAACCCTGGCACCATCCCTACGTTGAAACATGGTGGTGGCAGCATCATGCTGTGGGTATGTTTTTCAGCAGCAGGGACTGGGAGACTATTCAGGATCGAGGAAAAGATGAACGGAGCAAAGTACAGAGAGATACTCTGTACAGAGCTTGAGAGGATCTGCAGAGAAGAATGGGAGAAACTCTCCAAATACAGATGTGCCAAGCTTGTATTGCCACACGCAATAAGACTCGAGGCAGTAATCGCTGCCAAAGGTGCTTCAACAAGTCTACTGAGTAAATGTTCTGAATACTTATTTGAATGTGATGTTTCAGTTTTTTTTTATACATTTGCAAAAATGTTTAAAAACAGTTTTTGCTTTTTCATTATGGGGCATTGTGTGTAGATTGATGCAGAACAAAACACAATTTAATCCATTTTAGAATAAGGCTGTAACATAACAAAATGTGGGGTCAAGGGGTCTGAATACTCTGAATGCACTGTACATATACTGTACCTAGGAATAAGATAAAAAAAAGAGTGACAGATAATAAACTGTAGCAGTGTGGTGTCAAAAAAGTTAGTGCAAAAAGGGTCAACACAGATAGTCTGGGTAGCTATATTAACATTAAGACATTCTTATGACTTTTGGTTCCAGAATTGGTGCATCGGTACCGCTTGCCGTGCGGTAGCAGAGAGAACAGTCCATGACTTGAATGGCTGGAGTCTTTGACACTTTTTTATTTAGGGCCTTCCTCTGACACCGCCTGGTTTGGATGTTCTGGGTGGCAGGGAGCTCGGCCCCAGTGATGTACTGGGCCGTATGCACTATACTCTGTAACGCCTTGAGGTTGAATGCCAAGCAGGTGCCATACCAAGCGGTAATGCAGCCAATCACGACGCTCTCAATAGTGCAGCTGTAAAACCTCTGGAGGATCTGAGGGCCAAATCTCTTCGGTCTCCTGAGTGGGAAGAGGCATTGTCGTGCACTCTTCACAATTGTGTTGGTGTGTGGACCATGATTTGAGTAATTTGAAGCTCTTGACTTGCACTCCTACAGCCGCGTTGATGTGAATGGAGGCGTGCTCGGCCCTTTGTTTCCTGTAGTCAATGATCAGCTCCTTTGTCTTGCTTACGTTGAGGGAGAGGTTGTTCTCCTGGCACCACACTGCCAGGTCTCTGACCTCCCTATATGCTGTCTCATTGTCATTGGTAATCAGGCATACCAACATTGTGTCATCTGCAAACCTGGTGTTGGGAGTCATCCGGCCACACAATCATGGGTGAACAGGGAGTTCAGGAGATGACTAAACACGCACCCCTGAGGAGGCCTCCGTGTTAAGGGTCAGTGTGGCGGATTTGTTGTTACCTACCTTCATCACCTGGGGGCGGCCCGTCAGAAAGTTCTGGATCCAGTTGCATAGGGAGGTTTTCAGTCCCAGGCTCCTTAGCTTAGGGATGAGCTTGGAGAGTACTAGGGTTTTGAACGCTGAGCTGTAGTCCATGAACAGCATTCTCAACCACTCCACAAATTTCTTGTGAACAAACTATAGTTTTGGCAAGTCGGTTAGGACATCTACTTTGTGCATGACACAAGTCATTTTTCCAATAATTGTTTACAGATTATTTCACTTATTCACCGTGTCACAATTCCAATGGGTCAGACGTTTACATACACTAAGTTGACTGTGCCTTTGAACAGCTTGGAAAATTCCAGAAAATGTCATGGCTTTAGTAGCTTCTGATAGGCTAATTGTATGTATTTCAAGGCCTACCTTCGAATTTTGCTTGACATCATGGGAAAATCAAAAGAAATCAGCCAAGACCTCAGGATTTTTTTTTTGACCAAATGCTTGAAGGTACCACATTCATCTCTACAAACAATAGTACGCAAGTATAAACACCATGGGACCACGCAGCCATCATACTGCTCAGGAAGGAGATGGGTAAGAAAAAAAATGTTGAATCAATTTTGAATTCGGGCTGTAACACAGTGGAGTACAAGAAGAAGCGAAAACCCCACTGACAGTCGGCCCTCCGTGAGTTTGACACCTGTGCTGTAACATAACAAAATGTGGAATAAGTGAAGGGGTATAAATTCTTTCTGAAGGCACTATATATAGTAGAAGAAAAATATACTGCTAACGCCTATAATAAATATGACAGTTATACAAAGCAAATTTGCATATGGTGTGTTTGGGGGGTGTAGGGAGGTGTTTGGAATCACTTTTATACAAGTGGCGATTTGTTATGGGACTTTTCATTGCTCAAATGGCCCCAACAATGCAGGCAATGAGATTTGGTGTCCTCTGCCTAGCTTTTCCCCACGTAGAACAAACTCCCAAGAAGAATCTGTAGGCCACCAAGCGGAGAATGTTTGAGAGAATGAAAGAAATGCATTTAGACTTTCATGGGCAATCATTGTGTGCTGTCTGAATTCCTATTGTAGCAGCATGATGCAGAATGAGACGTAGCCAGCAAGCTAACGTATGTCTGTGAGACAATACACAGGTATAGTTATTCAGGCTAATATGAGTCATAAAGCTAAAGTCATTCCTTCACTATTTGTCATCACCTTCAAAAATGTATCCAGTTTTGCTCCTAATGAGATGCACTGAGGCTAGCTAGCCATGACATTAGGCTACAATACATTTTAGGTATAGCAAACAAAGCTGGCTAGCTTGGCTTGTAGTTGTACTAGCAAGCCCCGTTATGGCTGGATCGATCATGAAATTGTACTGTACTGAACAACACTGCCTCATGTAAAAAGAGTACTTATATTGCTAGATGTCTACCGACAGCAAAAAAAATGGACTTGTTTGTCATTTGTCCTCCTGGTCCAGCTGGTTCTAGGCTGCTGCCGCCAGTTGATCTTGGAGGTTCTGAAGAAGTCTCCAGTACCCCTCTATCCATATGTGCATCGGAACTTCGATGGTCTGTCACACATGATCCATGGGGTCTGCAGTGACCCTCAGTAAGAACTGTCCCCGATCAAATGTGTCGCAGCACAGACATTTCTCTTCTGTTGGCATGGCTAGACAGCACCCGCATAGACACCACCAGTCAGTGTCTGACTGTGGCTCTCCAGGATCAGGGGCCGCTGCTTGCTGGTCTCGCAATTCTTGTTCTCACTGTCTCAATTCCTCTTCAGTGTAATTTGATTTATTTGCACCAAATAAAACAAGTGATAGACAACAATACAG